>NW_015547739.1:122842-126048 GCF_001515605.1 Sinocyclocheilus anshuiensis
GGAAAACCATAAGGGCTGGTATACCATTTATGTTGAAATGTAGATCATATCTGCTTACACCACTGAACTGACGCTACATTCAGTAATTAAAACTGTTATACCAATTAGGTCTCAGAATCATGCAGTGCTCTTCCCAACAATACGTTACCTAAAACAATATTTTAACAAAGTGCTGGAAATGGGCAAGATTCTCTGGGCTGTCTTTGAGTTCACATGAACAACGGTTAAAGTTACTCGTCGTTCAGGCTACAGAAGAATACCATAATTCCTACGTTCAGTTAGGCCTAAGACATCGAGAGTCACGCAGACCTATAACAACCCAGCCACAACACATAATTGCGAATAACATGCCTTACCTTAACACAGAATCGACCACAGAGTCCAATGTTTATATTTTTTCTACGAATCTTTGAGTTAACATGTACTAAACATGAGTGGAATTTGCACTGCAGCGCCCCCACACCTTGATGCTCATGACAAGAATAGCATGTATAGTTATCTTTATTGAAGTGAATTAGGTTTAAATCGCCGTCATGCATGAATGAATGATATTTTTGCAATTTTACACATAATAATCTACGATGATCACATTACACAAAACTGAAATTGCACGTCAAAATAACACATTGTCAATATTTTTTGAGACCCCCCAAAATTTCACAAATCACGTTTTCAGGGGAGCCCATGTTTTATTAAGGGGAGCCGAGCTCCCCCGTAGTTCGCACCCTGGCTATAGTACAGTACTCTGGGTGGTTTCTAGACTGTTCTGGGTGGTTACTGTGGTGTTGCTATGGAGTTATTAGAGTATTCTGGGTGGTTTCTAGGGTGTTGCTATGTGATTGCTTTGTTTTGAATGGTTGCTAGGGTGTCGCCTGGGTATTCTGGGTGGTTGCTAGAGTTTACAGGATGGTTGCTAGGTTGTTTTGGGTGTTAGGGTTTTCTGGGTGGTTGCTAGGCAGTTGCTATTGTACTCTGGGTGGTTGCTAGGGTGTTCTGTGTGGGTGCTAGATGGTTCCTAGGCTGTTCTGGGTGATAGGGTGTTCTTGGTGGTTACTATGGTGTTGCTATGGAGTTACTACAGTATGTTGGGTGGTCTGTAGAGTGTTGCTATGTGCTTGATATGTTGTTTTGAATGGTTGTTAGGCAGTTACTAGGGTGTTGCTATGGCATTGCTAAGGTGTTCTGGGTGATAGGGTGATCTGGGTGTTTGTTAGGCAGTTGCTATAGTACTCTGGGTGGTTTCTAGGCTGTTCTGGGTGGTTACTGTGGTGTTGCTATGGAGTTATTAGAGTATTCTGGGTGGTTTCTATGTGCTTGCTTTGTTGTTTTGAATGGTTGCTAAGATGTTACTAGGGTGTCGCCTGGGTATTCTGGGTGGTTGCTAGAGTTTACAGGATGGTTGCTATGTGGTTGCTAGGGTGTTTTGGGTGGTTGTTAGAACATGTTTAAATAGCATAACAGTATGTTGAGTTTCTCAAGCCAAACTAATAATAACAAATCCAACATCTATTTTGTCTTACAGGAGGTTTCAGACCCATGCCAGACCTGCATGACAAACAGAACAACCTAACAACTGCATAGCAACGCCCCGGCAACCGCCCGCAACAGTCCAATATGATGGTGGTGAGCTTGACATTTTTGTTCAGAAACACAAACTCTAGTAAGTGAAGAGAGTTGAACAGGATCAGGAAACGCCTGCATGCGCTGATTGGAGAATGGGTTAAATTCTGTAAATGAGTGACGCTGAATAACCCAGAACATGAAGTTATAGTGCAATTAACATATTACCCAAATCCTGGGCCACCAGCGACGCGCTCAGGCTGGTTTTACAGTCTCACTGGCAGTCGAACGAAACAAACGGCCAATTAAGATCCAGTACCGGCGTTGCGTTTGGCTCTGAGAGAGAGCTTTACACAATGCAGCCATATAAAGATAATGAGGCCGTGTAATCACCGCCATGAAGAAATACAGATGTTTTTCCATCAAAATTACACCGCTTGTGTTAGTCAGAGTCACGTTTTAGTTCTCTGCTTGGTTCGATAAGAGGAACTTCAGGGTCGTCTGATCTTTTAAGGCAAGACAATACAGACAAAACCATTGATTGTTAATGCACTGATCAGTTTTGCTCTGTTTTGCTCCATAACGTGTCTTTTTCAGTCTAGTGGACAGAAAACATCCAAAATACACGTTTAAGTGTTCCTTTTATTGAACTTTCTGTAGATTTCAATCTTTAAAGAGTTTTTTTCTCTTACAAACAGCAAACGTTACAGTGTTATTCCTCTCTATATTCTGAAGGTTTGCTCATATTTCATTCACACTGATTTCTACAACATTTTACTCCTAAAAACATGGTGAAAATGTGTTTGTTTTCTGTCTGTTGACAGTATTTTCTGATTTATGATAAAAAGAAAAATCCACAATCCCCTCTGGAGAAACCTTTAACTCTAATATGAGGGCAAAATCAGACCAGAATTATGAACCTGACTTTATCCAGTGATCAGATTTATGTGCTGGAAATGAATGCAGATTAGTGCAATTTTAATTAGTTAATGCCTAATTTGTGTATTAAAAAATAACACTTCAGAAAACATATACAAATCAATCAGCTGGAGAAAGTATGGTGATATCGATTCGTTCACCTGTAGTGTATCATTGTTCGGAAGAATCTTTATTAAGCTCTTTTTCATTAAATAACACCTGAAAAGTTTGATAAAAATAGTTCACATGACTGATAATATTGTCCTCTAAAGGTGCCACATTCATATCATTTTCATATGAACTACTTTTATGATGCTTCTATTCTGTACTTGAGCAAATGCATGAGCAGCATGAACATTCTTCAGAAGTTCTCTTTTTGTGTTTTATGGAAGAATTTATGGTCTACGAGTTGAGTAAATTCACTTTTACTAAAAATAATAATTATTGAACCGTTCATATAGACTTTATTTGTTTCAATTTAAAGACACTGATGTTGTGTGCATGAGATCATACATTTTTATCTAAGCAGCTATATATATATATATATATATATATATATATATATATATATATGTCTTTGAAGCATGGCAATCTGACTTCAACACTGTGGACAACGAAGAACTACTTGAAGTTTTGGATGGCCATAGCTGTCGTAAAACACCAACAGAGGACAATGCAGAGGAAATATTACAAGAACTTGCCCACAAAAAACTCCTCCAAGACCCTGC
>NW_015547739.1:126172-129949 GCF_001515605.1 Sinocyclocheilus anshuiensis
TATATATATATCCAAAATAATATAGATATATTTAGATATTTATATCCCATTTCTACCATAAGACACTGTGATAGTGGTAGTTGATTGTGTGTGTGTGTCATGGCATTAAACATGAAGATAGTGCACTATTTGACCTCTGAACTTCAGCAGTGCTGCTGGACGCTTCATAAAGCCAGATGAGAAATAAAAAGATTCTGGAATTGAAGTTTTCCTCATCTCCGTTAACACGACTCAGACTGGCTGTTCTCAGGTCAGGACAGCACAAGGTTTTTTCCTCATGCGCTCAGGGACTCGTAATGATCGGACGTCTGACCCCGCTTGATTTAACGGCGCCCCGGCTGCTTGCAAAACAGTGTAGACGAGCGTCTGCGTCTCGCTCGCTCTCTGGCTGTGACTACTGTTTGAGTTGGATTCAGGTTTGGAGGTGCTAAAACGGTCCACGCATCTGAACTTCTAAGCCTAAACGACACTGATCTGCTAGTAAATTAGCTTTAGTAACGGTGTTTTCCAGGCCGGAGAACATGATCCGGGTGTCCCACGAGACACACTTCTGCTGAAATAGACGAGCCTCCACAACACAAGAGCCATAAACACCAGTTCTGTCATGACAACTCTCTGAGGGATTGGCATGGTAATATACATGATAATATTAATGTATTTGGTCTTGGCGGAATAGATCTGCTACACTGCTGCTGCGGCAGAGCAAGTACCGAGACATGCTACTGGCAATACATCCACAACATGCTGCTGTGAGCATGTAAGAAATGCTGCTGCTGCAAATATAACATATATGAAGACCCCCCATATAGCGTACATGAATCACCTCGTAGCAGATCTATACAGGTGGAGCTGGGGAAGGTGGAGGGTTTCTGAAGCAAGCTGCACTGCTACAGCAAGCACTAGTCATATATTTGAATGTTGAGCAGCGAGCTCATTGGCTACCGATACAGGAGAGAACCAATCAGCTGTGCCATGTGATAATGATGTCATTATAGGCCAGATTGATTAGACCTATCGGACTGCGCCATCTAGAGTTTCATGCCAGAACTCTGTATTTACGCTGATCCTCATGCTTTGACCAACTTAAAAAAAAATACAATTACAGCCAAATTTATTTGCTTTTGGTTTCGGTCAAACCTTACATTTTCATTTATGTTAATAAAAATGTTTTGTTAGTCAATTTTTAATCTAGTTTAACTTCAAAAGACCTTAATGTTTATTGTGATGTCTTTCTAAAATATGCATCATATAAAAAAAACAAACAAAAAAAAAACTTTTTCAGTGTATTGTAGGATTTTGTATTTTTTATTTGGTAACATCTAAATTAACATTTCTTTTCCAAAAGAAAAAAAAAAAAAGTGATTTAATATCACTGAAGCTACCTATATAAATCCGTTTATACCAACAAGATATATTTTTATGGTTAAATCAGGTCAAATAAAAGCTCTAACCCTGAACTGATCACATGATGATTTGAGACTGTGTCTGGTTTTATTCACAGCATGTAGAGGTTAATGTTTCACTGTGTTCTGTTTGTCTCTGCACTCTGTCTAATGAAAACAGAAGAGAGTTTTTCAATTCAGCAGCTCTGACTGTAAAAGTGCTGTGGGTTTTATGGGTCCAGCCTGTGTGTCGTTACGAGAAGTGCTCGTCCACTCCAGAACATTTGGGTTAGAAGAGCTGAGCGCAGATAAATCAAAAGGAGATTCAGAGTGAAATCGAATGATTCGGTCTTTTCGTGGTCTGTTGTGTCTTGTTAAGTGTTTCCAGTAGTCCGTGCATCAGATAGTAATCCTAACTAGTCACTGATTTGAGCTTCATGGCATTGAATCTTTGGAAAATACTGGTGAACTGGATACCTTGAGTACAGCTGTGCACGGAAAAAACATGTCTTTGAAACCAGGATTATTTGGTACACTGTAAAAAAAAATCCAGCTAACTTTCTGTCAGGACATTATTTGTTAATTTTACACACCTGTAAAATTCATTTCTATTAATACAGTAAATTGTGCCATATTTTTAGAGTGTAAACTAAAACTTAAAAAAAAAATTGCACCTGAAATAAAAATGTTAACTGAAATAAAATTATTAAAATAAAATTATAAAAAAATTAAACATTTTATTTCAGCTAGTTTCCAAAGCAACATTTCTCATTTTCATTTATAAGCAATAGTGACAATTGAATCAGAAACGTTTGCATAAAGTACAAAACGACCATGTTCTGTAAAGTTTTGGCACATATACCTTTGCAAAATATAAACTATATTATCGTCCACCTCTAATCTGCCAAATGCAAGGCATGAAGATATTATAAACATTAACATCATGATTTACTGTAAAGCTGCTTAGAAATGTGCAATCAATAAATTAGACTTGACTGCAAAAAGTTCTTCTCACAAAGGTAGTATGAACTAGCGATGTGCGATTCTTTGTGAATCATTTGTTTTGAACGAGTGATTCGGATTTGTTTCAGTCAGTAAACGAGGCTTTGAAAACATTTCGAATGCTCTGTGACTGTGTCAATCTCTGTAAACCCATGAATCGATGTCTGAAAGGTTTTTACCTGATCTTGGATCAGTTTGATTTGTAGACATTTTCATGATTTGTAAAGTAAAGATAATGAATGTTTAGCCAAGCCCTGCATAAAAAACACATAAAACAATCCCTGCAAATGAACAAAATAAGACATTTCATGATTGATTAATTACATTAATAGATTATACTTTCAATAAAGCATTTGTAATTGTTTTGTTAAAGGTCTGTTGCTGTATGTTTGGTTTTTATTTACATCGTTCCGATCCGCTTCAAAAGAGTGAATCACTTTGCGAAGCAATTGGTTCAGTTGATTCAACATTTCAAAAAGCACTAGCTTGAATACAGATTTTTTATTATTTTGTGTGAACTGAACAAGAACACGTTTTGTTGAACTTATTTAGATACTCATGTATTTGTTCAAAACCCGTCCAAATGTTGTCCCAACTTTCCAAAGTATTGAAGTTGTTAGTTGAATGCACTTAAACTGATTGCCTTGTTTAAGTTTGGTCATCGTTTGTTTTTCCAGTGCATGACCGTTTCGATACGATGACATGAGACAGACGAGTATGGCACTCATTCAGTGATATATATATATCACAGTACTGCTAAATGAATGCATGTAAAAATGTGAATAAGACACAGATGCAGAAGAAGCAGAGGATGTGATGTCATTCAGATCGAGAGGATCAGCCACAACATGAGACTTTAAAGCTTTAAAGACGAGCCAGACTGTGTTTCTGTGTTCGTCTTTACAGCAGCGTGAGGAAACGAGAAACAAACCAGGCACATCATCCGTTTCAGAGGCTTTGATTTGGCGGTGCGTTCAGAATTAAACACTGCACAGTGAACATGGACTACTGCTAATAAACCCATGAAATCACTGCAGAAGCTTGGCGTCTTTTTGGAAAATGGATCCAAAGACATTTTATTTGCCACAAACTAGCAGTAAGTGAATGTCTGCAGATGTAGTATGTAGTATGCAAGTATGCCAGTGTTGTTCTCTTAAAGGGGTCATATGATGTTGCTAAAAAGAACATTGTTTTGTGTATTTGGTGTAATGAAATGTGTTTATGTGGTTTAAGGTTCAAAAAACACATTATTTTCCACATACTGTACATTATTGTTTCTCCTCTATGCCCCGCCTTTCTGAAACGCGTCGATTTTTACAAATCTCATCAGTCTGAAAAAGCGAGGTGTGCTGTGATTGGCCAGCTATCCAATGCGTTGTGATTGGCCGAATAC
>NW_015547739.1:130196-133224 GCF_001515605.1 Sinocyclocheilus anshuiensis
TATAAAGAATATCTCTTTGGATTTGAGACTTTAGTCTTTGCAACTTTACAGATCTTCTTTATGCACCAAGAGCTTGTAACACTCCAAAGAGAAAGGAACACTTGAAATCGCATCATATGACCCTTTAATAACTCATTCGTCTCCAGATCCCAGCAGCTGAACGTCATTGAGAATGTCAGAAGATCCATAGGAAGACAAAACACAGAAGTCTGCGTCCGGTGTGAGTCGAACTGTTATTATTAAGAGTGTAATGTGATACAGCCGAACACTTAATACAACTCAACACACGAGCACGTGAAATGAGAGAGAAAGATGCTTCCATTCTTATCACAAGCACTAATGCAGACGGACGTGTTAAATCCTGTTGACCTGATTTATCAACATGATGAGAAATATTTGATCTGCCAAAAACAGTTTCCACTGTGGACAGACTCTGTTCTTTTACAATATAGTAAGTTTAGAATAATTACAAAGTCTCTTCTGCTCACCAAGGCTGCATTTATTTGATCAAAAATACAGTAAAAATTTTGAAATATTATTAAAATTTAAAACAGCTGTTTTCTATGTGAATATCTGTTAAACTGTAATGTATTTCTGTGATGCGCAGCTGTATTTTCAGCATCATTACTCCAGTCTTCAGTGTCACATGATCTTCAGAAATCATTCTAATATGCTGATTTGCTGCTCAAGAAACATTTCTGATTATTATCAATTATCAATGTTGAAAACAGTTGTGCTGCACAATATTTTTGTGGAAACTGTGATGCATTTTATTTCTCAGGATTCACAGATGAATAGAAAGTTCAAAAGAACAGCATTTATTTGAAATAGAAATCTTTTGTAACATTAGAAATGTCTTTACTGTCACTTTTGATTGATTTAATGCATCCTTGATTAATAAAACTATTAATTATTCCCCCCCCAAAAAAAAAAAATCTCGCTGACCCCAAACTTTTGAATGCTAGTGTATCACGGTTTCCACAAAAATATGAAGAAATAACACTGTTTTTCATCATTAAACTGATCAAAAGTGTCAGTAAAGACATTTATAATGTTACAGAAGATTTCTATTTCAAATAAATGCTGTTCTTTTGAACTTTCTATTCATCTGTGAATCCTGAAAAAATAAAATGCATCACAGTTTCCACAAAAAATAAAGAAATAAATACAATAAAAAATACACTTTTGGCTGTTAGGGTGTATGTGTGTGTATGTAATATAGTATATAATATGCATTCTGTAGCTTTACATGGCTGTGTGTGGTTTGTTTTACTGTAAGGAGATTCATTCAGGGTTTTATTGGTTCTGCTTCTGATTTACATGTGTGTTAGTCACCCGAAAATGAACTGAAAAGTCTTCTGAAGTGAGTAACAGAGCAAGTCTAATGTGTTTTTATGATCGTTGTGTCTGTTTAAGCGGATCGGTCTCTAAGGTCAGAGACCTCTTAAGGTTTCCACACAGTGTTGAATGACATCTGAATCTCGAGATGTTTCATAACTGCGCGTGTTTGTTCAGAGAGACGTTCTGGAAGATATTCAGATATTCGATCTCTGCGAGATTTCGACATTAAAGTGACACATCGACTTTATGAGCTTCAGATCAGAGCCAGCATCTCCACTGAAATATGAAATGTCGTGCGGTCAGCTTCTTTAAGCCGCTGAACACCGCATCGCTGTTAGCAGCTCGCAATTTAGTGAGCCTTAAAAGCATCTAATTCTACAAAAAGCTCGTTTGGTTCCAGATGGATCTCAGATTCGAGCCGCTTGAGAAAATAGTTTCATATAATTATCCTGTAACGTCCGGCTAATGAATCAAAGCTGGTTGGTTTTGTGACGGCGTCCGTATCGCACTGACAGCTGCAGTCAGCGAGGGCCGTTAAGATTAATTAGTTGGTTTTCAACCTGCAGTTGAAAGATTATTTGAATCTGTTAAAATAGTTCCTGCAGTTTTTAATGGGGGGAAATGGATTTAGCTGATTTTCTTGCTGCTGGGAACGAGTTTTGATTTAAGCTCCTCAGAAGTGGCTGATGTTTCCCTTTTCATATAAACTCAAGTAAACGGTGAACGGCGTATCATCGGAGTACAGACGCTGTAAAAGCCTCTTTTCCTACACACACATCGATCACTGTCTCCTCATGGCTTCTAGAAACTGGAACGTTACAACAGAACAAGGTTCTGCAAATAACAAGGTTCCCGCCCAATTGGGAGGTTTTGAATTTCATTGCGCGGGTAAAAAACGGTTTGGGCGGGTGGACAAAATTTGGGCTGGTTTGGGGTCAGTTCGGCGGTTTTCAAACATCTAAACCGTATAGGCTAATTGGTTAAAAAACAAACCCCATGTGTGCATGTAGGGAGACCGGGGAGTGTTGTAACATGGGGTTAGTTGTAACACTGTCAGTTTGACCAATCAGAAACAACCTATGGTGATGTCATCCATATCATACACTCCCATCTCCATTTTGAGCTAACAGGAGAAGTGGCATGTGTCTGTGAGCAAGATTGTGAATTTTATCACCAAAAAAGTGATTTTCAGGTAAGAAAGAATTTTTTTAATCAAGATTATTTTTTAACATTACATTGTAATGTAGATAACATTTTTTTGACTTACATAATCTTAAGTAGCCATTTCTGTAGTTTAATTTGATGCTAGACATTAATGCTAAATTCAAACCCACATGCTAAAAGAGTTAGCTATGTAATGGCTGCTTGGGGTGGGGATAGTTGTAACAGTTCATTAAAAATTGTCATACACTGACACACACAACAATTTGTTATAGTGTTAAGTTTAAAGTCCCATAAGTAATACACTACACACACACACACACACACACACACTGACACACACACAGAAATGTGTTATATTGCTAAGTTTAAAGTTCCAACACACACACACACCCACACCCACACTGACACACACAGAAATGTTAGTTAAGTTTAAAGTTCCAAAACTAATATACTATACAGACACACACACACACACACACACACACACACACACACACACACACACAGAAATTTGATATATTGT
>NW_015547739.1:133270-147052 GCF_001515605.1 Sinocyclocheilus anshuiensis
CACACACACTCTCTCACTCTCTCACACACACACACTGACACACAGAAATTTGTTATAGTTTTAAATTCCAGAGGAAATACACTACACACACACAAATTTGATATAGTGTTAAGATGAAAGTTCTAACAAACTACAACACACACACACACACACACACTCACACTCTCACAAACACACACACACAGCAATTTGTTATAGTCTTGAGTTTAAAGTTCCACGATATTTTTGTTAGTTTAAATTGTTCATTTTTGTTCTTCAATAAAGTTCTTGCATAATCTGGAAAGTGTGGATATTGTTTCACCAAATTACCTCTTATTGTTACATCTATCCCCAGCTAGTGTTACTCCCCCAGTAGTGGGGTAGGTTGTAACAACGGAACTCTTTGTATTTGACATTAACTCACATAATCTGTTCAAGTGAGTTTTATTTGTAGTAGACAAATGTGGCTACAATGTATCAAAGTTTGAGAGGTCTAGCATGAACAACCACTAAGCTGCTGACCCTCAAACAAAAAGTGTTACTATCATCCCCGGTCTCCCCTACTGCATCCGATCAGCCAATTTTTGCACTACAAAGTTTGTAGTAAAAATATAAAGAAACCGCAAGTAACACATTGAATTCTACATGAAATTTTGAATTAGAAAGACTGAAATAGTACTTACTCAGTTTAGTTTTTGTTCTCATCTAAGAATGTCAGTGCAGTTAAATCAGTAATATTTTTGAATGTTAATTGCATGTCTTTTAAGCCATGTGACCTGAGAACCAGAGTTATTACGTGCATTAAAATGCGAGCAGAGCTGGAATAGCCCTGGACAGAAAGTGGGCGGAGCTAGACAGGGGTCAGAAGGTGTAAACATCAGGTCATGTGATGCTGTGGCTGGATCCAGTGTTTGTGTTCAGACTCTCAGAGTTTCGAGGTGTTGAGGTTAATGAAGTCTGTGATTGATTGTCTGCGCTGCGGCAGAATGTCCTTTAATTAAAGCTGCTCGTCTGGTCGTTTGTGCTCCAGGCTCTGCAGCGGCTGTCTTTAGTTTCGTGCCCTTCATTAACGAAGGCATTATCTCTCATCCAGACGACTGAAATGTTCTTGAGCTCTCTGGAAAACACTCAGTGTCTTTGACTTCTCTGTAGTAGTGCTGCAGGATTTATTTAAGAAGGTTTCATGTGAAGCAGACGAGACCAGAGGAACGTTTCAGGACAGGGTGATCATAGTTAACTAAAACTAGAAAAAGCATTTTTGTTAATTGCAATAAAATAAAATACACTCTAGTCTGTAAAAATACAGCACAGGGTACTGTTTTTATTGAAGGACTGATTTTTTTACAGGTGTTTTTACCTGTATTTTGAATTTATTTATTTATTTTTTTAAGATTGAAAGAAATGTCCATAAATTGGTAATTTACTGGTAATTATCTGTTTTTCTACTGATTGATTGATTGATTGTGTACAGTATAAATAACTTTGTTTCAGCTAGTTTCCAAGGCAACATTTCTCATTTTCATTAAGTTTAACTTGATGCATTAAAATAAGTAAAACTAAAATAGAAATTTATAAAAAATATATAGGCATATTAAAAAATGGACAAAAACCACACAAAAATGACTAAAACTTAACCAAAAATAAATAAATAAATACATTCAAACAATTAATAAAAACTCTAATTGATAATAAAATTACACTGGCTCAGGAGACTTAAGGATCTCAGTTATTTTTGCTAATAATAATAAACCTTATTTTAAATAACGCCATTGAGAAGCTCCTTTAAAGCACTTTACATAATAAAACAATGCAAAATTAATAGAATAAATCAACATACATATATATCACAATCAACTACAAGCCTACCTAAAAATAATTTTGTTTGTTTTTAATTTACATATTAACAGTGTTTCTTCTAAAACAGACCTAAACGAGTCACTAGTCGTCATAGTAAGAGTATAGAGATATAAAATGCAGCGTTTGATGAGAAATATTTGAGTTCGTATTGAGATCTCGTAATTGCAGACTTTTTACCCAAGGATTGAAATATAAAGTTGCAGCCACATAATGACAGATTTATGAAGTAATTCTATGATATAGGAGCAGACCTGCTTTGATTGGCAAAGGTCTGGAACAAAACCAGTCCAGGAAGACTCTCGGACTCGCCACGTTCTTCACTGCGGTGATTTGTCTTGAACTTAAAGATGCGCCGTTGAGGGCTTTAGGGTCGATGCACAGCAGATACCATTACGTTCTCTTCAGTTAGATAATATGGCAGTATTTACATCGGACTCGTAAATGTCCGGTTTATTTACAGCCCTTTTATTCCCAGTCATTCCAAACCTGAGATAAATGCGTTTTCCTCCAATTAGAAAGCAGTGAGTGGAGTTTTATGATGTCGTGGGATGCATAAGCCGTAAACTACTGCAGACACGCATGCAGAATCAGACTGACGTCAGATAAGAGACCACCGGGAAACACACGCTTTACTGCAAAATAAAGAAAGGCCTCGTCCACAGGGCCTTAAGAAGGTTTGATTTAATCGAACAAAACATTTAAAGTCGGTGAAATCAAGATCAGTGTGTCTGTTGACACTGGAAGAGTCAAACAATGCCTCAGAACGACTACAGGACAATCAGCTGTGAGCTTCAGCAGCAGGGAAAAGAAAATGTGTGTCAGTTGACTTTGCATGGGTGATTTTACACTGGTTTTCATAGTAGGCTAGAATTCTGTACGCTGAAAAAATGGGGTTGGATTTTCACAATTTGCTAATAAATTTCACAAATATTTACATAAAAACAGCAGGTAACTATGGATGCTTGTTTTTGCCACGGAATTAAAATATAAAAAATATAATTGCAACTTTATCTTGTAATTCGGACTTTTTTCTTGTAAGTTTGAGTTTATATCTTGCGATTCTGACTTTTTTTCTCATAAGTGAGTTTATATCTTGTAATTTAAATATCTGACTTATTGTAATTTCAGATTTTTTGTCATAATTTTGAGTTTGCATCTCGCAATTCTGACTTTTTCTTGTAATTTCAGATTTTTTCTTGTAATTTTGAGTTTATATCTTGCAATTCTAACTTTTTTCTTGTAATTTCTGACTTGTAATTTTCAGCTTATATCTTGCGTTTCTGACTTGTAATTTTTTATTTTTTGTCATAATTGTGAGTTTGCATCTAGCAATTGACTTTTTTCTTGTAATTTTGAGTTTATATCTTGCGTTTGTGACTTGTAATTTTTGATTTTTTTTTCTTTTTTTTTGAGTTTGCATCTCTTCTGACATTTTACTTGTCATTTTGAGTTTATATGTAGCAATTCTGACTTTTTTCCTAATTTTAAGTTTATATCTCACAATTCTGATTTTTTTCTTGTAATTTTTAGTTTATCTTGCGATTCTGACTTTTTTCGTAATGTTGAGTTTATATCTTGCGTTTCTGACTTGTAATTTCAGAATTTTTGTCGCAATTCTGACTTTTTCTTGTAATTTCAGATATGTTTCTTGTAATTTTGAGTTTATATCTTGCAATTTTAACTTTTTTCTTGTAATTTCTGACTTTTTGTAATTTTGAGTTTCTATCTTGCGTTTCTGACTTTTAAGACACCTGACTGCGTGCACATGCAGAATTATGTAAAAAAAGGTAGATTTCCAAGATGTAAACTCACAATTGTGAGAAAAAACAATCACATTGTGAGATTAAAAAAATCGCAATTACTTAAAAATTATTTAGAAATTAGCAATTATTTAAAAGGTTTATTAGACAACCAGATTAGATTTACAACTTCACTCAGTTTCTATAGTGTAAGCATATTTAAAAATCAAAGATCATTTAGATTTGTAGACCCGAATCATCATGAGTTGTCTTTGATGCACTGGTCAAATGTAAATATACAACAAATAAAATTCATATCAATCAATTAACACATACAGTATAATATTATTAATTAAAACCGAGAACGGAGAAAACGAATCAGAAAATGATGCACAGCTGCTTAAACTGTAGACAGCTTTGATTGTAATTGCAGTGATTTACTCAAATATCTGATGTATGTTTTTGAATTTTTCCTTCAGTCCAGAAAGCTCAGTGCCAAATTTCTTGAGAAAAACCCTCTTGGAGTCGTTAATTCCCAAACGTTCCGGCTGCTAATGAAAACAAAGAAATGTGGCGTTCCAGTCTAAACACGGCCACTGAGCTCCATTAACACACAAACACTTTCACTCTGAACCTCCTCAAACTCCAGACAGACAAAACACACAGACGCTCTCACTCCTGATGAGGCACATTCAACCCATTCAGTCCAAGGATTTGAATCAAAAAACTGTAGAGACACTAATACTTGAAAACAATTAGCATTTAAACATCTCTTTAATAGAAGATGAGCAGATCACAAACTAGTTTAATCTAATTGAAAATGGGCTTATGGACTAGTAACATGTTAACATTAATCTCTATTGGAATAATTATTTGTTGTGTCTTACCAAAATATCTCTGCATTAAGGCTGTTTTAATTATTACTTTAATTATATTCTGCCTTACACAAAAACAGATTGAGTATTAATCAAAATGAATAAAAACTGCAAAACGCAAATTCAGATTATGACGAAACCTGCAATAATTTAATATGTTAAATAACACAAATATCCTTTATGTATTTAATCCCATTTTATGAACTAATGTCTGTGCTGCTGACCTTCAATGCTCCAGTTCAACCATAATAATAACTAAAAATGACTTTAGATAAACATAACATTTGTGTTTAATTTTTTATTGCTGAAGAGCGATGAACTTCTTTCCTGTTCTTCGTTTGCCAAAAATATAACTTTTTTTATATTAAAAACAAACAAGCAAGCCCAGCCCGATGAGAAAAAGTAACGCAAAAGTAACATAACACATTCGTATCCATAAAGAGTAACTAAGTGACACAATAAGTTACTTTTTTAAGGGAGTGATGTAATATTGTAATGCATTACTTTTAAAGGTAACTTTCCCCAACACTGCTTTAGCAGTATATACGCAATATAAAACGAAATATCTTTATTTAACTAGGCATCAGATGTCAAACCAGTATGCTGTATATGTGATTTACTTCTCACTTTTAATGGCTGGAAAACTAGAAATTCTGACAGAACGGAATCGACCATGACTTTACATTTTCAATTCAGTTTTTGAATTTGAATGATACTTGAATTAATGCAACAAATATGACCGCAATTTGAATGTAAATGTAAGAAAGAATTTAGAATAGAATTTAGAATAGAATTTAGAATGGAATTAAAATGACTTGAAATTCAAAGAAAATGTTTATATTATTACAAGTTTATAAAATTTTGAAGTTAAAAATGTTTGAAAGTTTATAGGCCTGTATGTTTAGTTTATATGTCAGATGGATGGATGAATAGATCATTATATTTAATAAATACATTTTTATGTTTCAGGGTGAACGAATATTTAATTTCCC
Source organism: Sinocyclocheilus anshuiensis (assembly GCF_001515605.1). Taxonomy (NCBI): domain Eukaryota; kingdom Metazoa; phylum Chordata; class Actinopteri; order Cypriniformes; family Cyprinidae; genus Sinocyclocheilus; species Sinocyclocheilus anshuiensis. Next base: position 138,713 of record NW_015547739.1, read on the forward strand.
AGAATGCATCACCTGTGAATTCCTTTGTATCGCAATTCATTAATTTCCTCTTCCTGTTCAAATCCCAATTAATTTTTCTAATTTGTGCTGAATTCAGTTCACTTTCACACTGAAAGGAAATTCTTCAACTCTGCATTTCCAGCCCTGGACCTTTTAATAATGAAGTAGATCGAGAATTGTTAATATTAGTCAAACCCTTCAGGAAAAGCGCCTCTGTCTCGTTACAGATTGATGATAATGCACTGATGAACAGAGATCTGGAGGAGCGTTGCAGGAGCTGCAGTCAGAGGCATTTCTGTGCTTTCTGTGGGTGGTTTTTACTTTGGCATGCGAGCTGGAAAGTATGTTGGGATGCAGCGGTCGTGAGATGAGCGATTTGTGTTTGTATCCAGAGCAGAGCCGCGCCGCAGGTGCCAGAGGAACTGTTTAATCTCCGACGCTTTTCTGCCGGGATGAAGACCAATAACAGCAGCTCTCATCTCACTGCTGCACAAGCTGTCATAACATTCATTCTTCATTCACAGCAGATGAAGCCGCTGTGGGTTTGATGCATGCATGCGCTCAGATTGATCAGGGCTTTGAGAGGTCACTCACATGCAGATTTCAGTTGAGTTCAGGGCCGTTTTACGGCCATGCAGTTAGGTTTGTTTCACAAGCCTTCATGTTTTTGGCAGTGATGTTGACAGGTTTCAGTATTTGTGTGTGTATGAATAATGTGATAGTATGTGAATTCAAAGATGGAAAATGGGTGCATTCACAGAAATGAAAATGCATGCAACATAATGAGACTGACCTGGCATGATAAGTTAAATAATAATAGTATAATAATAATAGCTGAAATATTTTTTAAAATCGTTTTTTAATAATACTATTATTGTTATTATTATTATTGCATACTGCATATTATTTAAAAACCTACTTACAATTTTATGTTATTTAAAAATAAAACTGAAATTATTATGGTTACTTTGCATTTTTATTTAAAGATGGAACATGGATGCCTTTCACAGAATTAAAAATGCAACATAAGACTTGGCACAATAAGTTAATTAATTACTACTACTATAGTACTACTAATAATAATGCAAATGATTGCTTTTCTTTTTTTGAATAAAATTGAAATAATTATAATTTCTTTGCATTTTTAATTCAAAGATAAAAAGATGACGCCATTCACAGAATTAAAAATGCATGATGAGTAATTATGGTTGCTTTGCATTTTATTATTATTATTATTTTTTTTTGCATTTTTTCTCCAGAATCTTAACTGTAAATAGTTTTGGATGCAATGCACTGATTAATTAAAATTTTATAAATATTTATATGATCAGTCATGTCAACATATGTTTTTCCATTACTTTAATCCATTAAAATAACTTCATTTTTTAAAATTATACAAATCTAAGGATTCTATAACCGAAAAAAAAAAGTTTTTTATAGCAGACAACATGAAAATGCGTTGTGTAAGTTTATTACAATAGTTTTTAATTTACAGTTTTACAATTGGCTGTCAATACAGTTTTGGCATAAAGCGGCATGATTTGAAGCGGTGTGCAGTGAGTCCAGTGACAGATTTAAGACTGAACCATGTTTAAACTGCAGATAAGAGAATTACACTCATCTCACTCAAACATAGAAATAAAAGTTAAGTGAAATTTTGGCTCCTGCATCGCTGAAGGAAAGTTTTGGACGCTGGATGAAACTTAAAGAAAGCATGATGTGAAAGCAAAGTGACAGGCAGCGATAACTCAGAGGCTCTTCCTCACAAACACACTGTCTTTCAGGTTCTTTCTAGTGATGTGCACAGATTAGTGTGTTAGACGATCTCATTAGCTTCACATGAACACAACACACATTCATGAAATGAGTAATTTCACTTTTTTTAATCAGAGATGAGAACTCAATCAAAACTCAAAAAATGCAACATAATTCAACAACTGGCTTGATAAGATATAATAAATAATAATAATAATAATAATGATTATTATTGCATACTTCAAATTATTTAAAAAGCTTTAAAAAACAGAGAATATAGCGTAACTATGCCAGATCTCACTCTGTTTGCTGTGCTGTTGTAGTTTGTGTGTGAACACTAGAGGGAAGCAGTTCATTCATCTGCTGCACATCAGAAAATCTGCTGAATATTCTGTTTCTCTTGCGCGTGAATCACATCATTCCTGAAGACCATTGAACAAATCATTATTCAATATATTACACAACTAGAGTGTCTATATTATAGTTTGAAAGAGTTTGACTCTTAGAAACCTGGACTTCTGTTCTGTCTGTGTGTGTGTTTTCAAAAAAAATTCAAAGTTTAAGAGTAATCAAGTCTTTAAAGAAGAACCTTGTCGTACATGAGCACACACACACACACACACACACACACACACACACACACACACACACACACACACACACACAACACCACAATGAATCTCAGCTCAAGTCATATAGACCATAATTTCCAGTGTGTGTGAGTTAGTTTGTGTGTGAATGAGTGTGTGTGTGTGTGTGTGAGCTAGTTTGTGTTTGAATGAGTGTGTGTGAGTTTAGTTTAGTTTAGTTTCACAAACCCATCCTGTGTTTCCATCCCATATTATAGTCCTCAGATGCTTATGATCAGTGTTTCATGAGATGTTTTTGTAGGAAACTGTTGTTTAATGTTCAGTTGTTAATGTTTCTGTAAGTCAAACTGCTGCTGAATGACTCTGAAGATGAATCTGAGCGTCACACACACAGCAGAGATGGATGCTTGAGCGCTCGCCGGCGTCTTCAGTGTGTTTGTGTATGTGGATGAGTGCTGGTATGTTGTGACCTTTGACCCGGTCAGCAGGGACACACACACACACACACACACACACACACACACAACACCACAATGAATCTCAGCTCAAGTCATATAGACCATAATTTCCAGTGTGTGTGAGTTAGTTTGTGTGTGAATGAGTGTGTGAGAGTGAGTGAGTGTGTGTGTGTGTTTGTGTGTGAATGTGTGTGTGTGTGTGTGTCTGTGTGTGAGTGTGTGTGTGAGTTAGTTTGTGTGTGAATGAGTGTGTGTGTGTGTGTGTGAGCTAGTTTGTGTTTGAATGAGTGTGTGTGAGTTTAGTTTAGTTTAGTTTCACAAACCCATCCTGTGTTTCCATCCCATATTATAGTCCTCAGATGCTTATGATCAGTGTTTCATGAGATGTTTTTGTAGGAAACTGTTGTTTAATGTTCAGTTGTTAATGTTTCTGTAAGTCAAACTGCTGCTGAATGACTCTGAAGATGAATCTGAGCGTCACACACACAGCAGAGATGGATGCTTGAGCGCTCGCCGGCGTCTTCAGTGTGTTTGTGTATGTGGATGAGTGCTGGTATGTTGTGACCTTTGACCCGGTCAGCAGGGCAGCGCTTTTACACCTCCTTTACCCAGAGCTGTTTATACAAGTGTGTGTTTGAGGACATTCATCAGTTTCTGCTCTGAACTCAAAGACGACTGACAGTCTGTCTGAGTGTGTGTGAGAACAAGACAGAAGCGTTTCTGCAGCAGAGCGCTTCAGTGTTTGGGGCTTGAGCTGTTTAGTAGTGTGTTAGTGATGTCAGATATAGTTCAGTACTTCGAGAGAGAGCGAGAGAGAGAGAGAGACGGAGGTGAAGGTGGAGTGAGGAGTGTTTGTTTTCACTAGTGAGGAACGTCACAGATCTGTGTGTGTTTATAGTGAGCTCACTGGAGTCTGGCGTGTGTTTTATCTGCTGTGAAGCGTCAGATCGTCTCGTCACGCCTGACAGAATCTCCTCTCCTGAACACTGATTGATATATATTGATATATTGGTGTGAAGGATCTGAGAGACGCGGCTGAAAGGAGCTTCACACGGGAGTCTAAATAAACCCTATCAGTCAGACGTGACGGACAAGAAACACAAGCCATAGAAAAACAACCAGTGTTGATCGTGAGAGAGAGAGAGTGTGTGTGTGTGTGTGTGTGTGTGTGTTTAGGTGTGTTTTCCCATTAACACACCAGCTGGCATTACAGATTGAGCTCTGCCCACTTAATTACTGCTGACATCACTGTTGCGGATCCGTGCCACTGTGTGATGCAGGACTGGCTGAGAGTCTTTTGTGTTCTTGAACACTTCAGACGTCTTTCACTCCCTGCTGTTATTGAGACATTCAGCTGTTAATCCACAGCATGATCATTAGCGGGATCGTTCACACAAAAACACACATTCTGTCATCATTTACTCGCGCTCCTGCCGTTCCCAACCTGAAGGACTTCAGTTCTTCTGCAGAACACAGAAGAAGATATTTTGCAGAATGTCTCAGTGTTTTGGCCATGCAATGAAAGTCAGTGGGGTCCAATATTGTGTTCTGCAAAAAACAAATGATAAAAAATAAAGAAACAAGTAAATGATGTCAGAACTGTCTCTTTCACATTGATGATGTTTATAAAGTAATTTGGCAGATCCTCGAAGCAAATGAAGCAGCTGATTCTGCGCTAATTTGATTTAATATTTAAATTATAAAAATTAATTATTGTAAATTATATTTTGAGACAAGCATCTTGTTAATGGTTTTCGTTTTTGTTTAAGGTAATTAAAGAAACTATGTAAAATATATATATATAAATATATATATAGTTACTATTGTAAACCCATATACAATTATTATTATCTTTTTAAGCTTAATGAATCTTTACTTTTTAAAAAATCTGTACTTTTACATTTTAATGACACAAAAATAGTTTTTTAAAGTGATTGTATTGAACTAATGTTATTTCAGTATTATTTATATACTATTACGGAAGTTTTTATTAATATTTTAATTGGCTTTATCTTTATACTTTCAGTTTTCATTTAGTTTTAGTTACAATATTTAGTAATTTTGTTGTGTGCTTTTGTAATTTTTTTTTTCATTTTTGATTTTCTTTTTAAATATTACTATTTAGGTTTAATTCATTTTATTTTAGTTTTTATTTATTTTATTTCCAATTAGTAACATTAGTGCTTTTACTTAAGCTAAATGAAAATGAGAAATGTTGCCATGGCAACTAACTAAAATAAGTTTAGTTTTTTCCACTTAATATTTGAATGTTATTTTATTTCAGCTTTATTTCAATTAACGAGTTCTAGTTTTAGTTAACAATAATAACCCTGTATTGAACAAGTATTAAAGACATTGTTCAAAACATACAACTTCAGCGAAAGTTGTTTGTATCAGTCGTGTAGAAGAAAAGGTCCAAGAAACAAACCAACCACTTTTATGATTTGTTTTCCCACAAAATGTGTTGCATCGTCGATCTTCAATAGAAATATCTGTATTTTTTCTGCAGTCATAAACTGTAGGCTGTTCTGAACAGAGCCACAGCTTCAGCTCGACGTGTTCTGCTCATTAAAAGCTGATGATGGTTCCCATCACGTCCCCGAAACTCAAGACTGAACACATCAGAATCTCCATTCAGTCAAACTGTGTTTCTAATAAAGGAAATCCTCTGAAAGCGGCTCAGCTTCAGCTTGTGGGAAGAGTCCGGTTTGGCCTGGGCACACGTCTGATGAGGAATTAACGCACGGTCAAGCTTCTGAACTCACCGTTTCCTTCACAAACCGTTATAGTAGTTTGGCCTCCAGACCTCAGCCAGTCCCCGCTTACTGTAAGAACTTCCTGTTCCTGTGCAGCGAGGACATGCATTCACATAGCTGCTGCTGATGATGTGATTCATCTCTGATAATTCATGGGCTCAAGGCCAAACACACACACACACACACACACACACACACACACACTTTCACACAGTCAGCAAGGAGAGATGCAAATTGTTCCTGTGGGAATGCGGTTTCGGGGCATCGGGCCGATTTATGACCCTCAGGAAACACAAATCTCAATGTTGCTCTGTGAAAATGGTGAAAGGATTTTGTCCTCTGTAACCTTTAGTCTTCGTTAAAGTCAACAACATGAAATCAAAATGGACTTTACTGCAGTCTTGTGTTTTTTACAGCTCCTGGAGTTGAATTGGATTTGAATTGAAGGAACAAACAGGACGCAGAACTGCAATTAGAATTTTAACATACAGAGGTTTGTAATAATTAAGTCTCGTATGCTCACAAAGGCTGCATTTTATGCAGTTTGCACAAAAACTGTTATTAATAAGAATCATTATTAATAATTGAGAACAATAATAACTTATAAAAACTGAGCAGCAAATCGGCATATTAGAATGATTTCTGAAGGCTCATGCGACACTGAAGACTGGAGGAATGATGCTGAAAATGCAGCAATAAATAAATGATATTTTAAGATATATTCACATAGAAAACAGCTGTTTTACATTGTAGTAATATTTTACAATATTACTGTTTTTATGGCATTTTTGATTAAATAAATGCAGACTTGGAGAGCAGAAGAGACTTTTAATCAATCAATCAATCAATCAATCAATAAAAAAATCTGTAGTAAATTCATATATCTGTAATTTCTAACTAAGCAAAGTTTATCAAAATAAATGTTAAACCTTTAAACATTAGCTTGACAAAGACTTTTTTCAAAGGTTCAAAAGCCTTTAAAGGTTTATAGATAGTTAGAAAGATCCAAAACCATGTTATACTCAAAAATAATCCACATTATGCAAATACAATGGGTTGCAAAGACATTTCATGTTAACTTTAAATGTTTTGTCTGCTTAGGGTTATTACCGTTAACAAACTGTAAAAGCATTTTTGCCAATTGAAATAAAGCTGAAATAAAATATAAGAAAAATAAAAATAATGACCAAAATATGAACCAAAACTGAAATAAAATTAATTAGACCTACGTAGTAATATTTAAATAAATAAATAAATAAAAACGACAAAAACACATAAAATTACTACAAATGTACTTAAAAATGAAGACTGAAAGTATAAAAATAAAAGCCAATTCAAAAACTATAATAGTGTATAAATAATACTAAAATAACACTGGTTAGCACATCACGACGTGTGCACACCGCTTCAGCCGTAGATTATGAACAAACGGCTGTGTGTTTTCCGTTGATGACGTTCCTCTTCTTCATGAAGTGCTTCTGCTCAGGAATTTCCTGCCTTCACTCTGGTTTATAACGCTGTGAACTTGCACAGGTTAATGGGAGTGAGCTGCGGTGTGAGTTATACACCGGGTCACTTCTGTCTGCTGTAGGCCTGATGTGGGATGGAGAGATCATCGCTCACGTCCAGCAGGAGAGAGGAGCAGCTCTTAAATAACGGCTCAGACGCTCTCTCGGGGTGCTTTAGCAAGATTTGCGTGAGGCTGAAACACACCGCAGGAGATTTGGAAGGGAGTGTTTCTGAGCAGCAGGTCGTGACCCGCGGGCGGATCTCTGAGAAACAGCAGCAGCTGATCCTGCTTCAGTGTGTTGAGCTCATTACAGGACAGAGCTGCACTTACCAACATGTGCTTACAGTGTTACTGTCTATCAATCCATCCATCTGTCCATCATGTATCCATCCACCTTGAAATTCCATCCATCCATCCGACCACCATCTATATGTCTATCCATCCTTCCAACCATCCATCCATCCATCCATCTATCAATTCATCCGTCCATCCGTCAATTCATCCGTCCATCCATCAATTCATCCATCCATCCATCCATCCATCAATTCATCCGTCCATCTATCCATCCATCCATCCATCCACCACGTATCCATTCATCCATTCATCCATCATCTATCTGTCCATCCATATATCCATCCATCTGTCCATCCATATATCCATCCATCTATCCATTCATCCACCAACTCATCCATCCATCCATCCAACCATCCATCCATCCATCCATCCATCCATCCATCCATCCATCAATTCATCCGTCCATCCGTCCATCCATCCATTCGTCCATTTATTCATCCATCCATCCATCCATGAATCAATTCATCCGTCCATCTATCCATCCATCCATCCATCCATCCATCCATCAATTTATCCGTCCATCCATCCATTCGTCCATTTATTCATCCATCCATCCATCCATCCATCCATCCATCCATCCATCCATCCATCCATCCATCCATCAGTTCATCCGTCCATCTGTCCATCCATCCATTCGTCCATTTATTCATCCGCCCATCTATCCATCCATCCATCCATCAATTCATCCGTCCATCCATCCATTCGTCCATTTATTCATCCATTCATCATCCATCTGTCCATCCATATATCCATCCATCCGTCCTTCCATATATCCATCCATCTATCCATTCATCCACCAACTCATCCATCCATCCATCCAACCATGCAACCATCAATTCATCAATCCATCCGTCCATCCGTCCGTCCATCCATCCATCCATCCATTCGTCCATTTATTCATCCATCCATCCATCCAT
>NW_015547739.1:147133-147655 GCF_001515605.1 Sinocyclocheilus anshuiensis
CTCCAACCATCCGTCCGTCCATCCATCCATCCATCCATCCATTTATCCATTATCCATCTATCAATTCATCAGTCCATCCGTCATTTCATCCATTCATCCATCCATTCGTCCATTTATCTTTTATCTATCCATCCGTCCATCCGTCCGTCCATCCATCCGTCCATCAATTCATCTGTCCATCCATCCATCCTTAAATTCATCCGTCCATCCATCCATCCATCCATCCATCCATCCATTCATCCATTTATCTATCTATCTATCTATCTATCTATCTATCTATCTACCATACTATCGTTCTATTATTCTTTATATCATTCTATCATTCTGTCTATCCGTCCATCGTCCATTTATTCATCCATCCATCCATCCATGAATTCATCCGTCCATCTATCCATCCATCCCATCCATCCGTCCATCCGTCTGTCCGTCCATCCATCCCTACATTGTTCTATCTTGTCCATCCGTCCGTCTGTCTGTCCATCCGTCCATCCATCCCTACATTGTTCTATCTTGTCCATCAAT
>NW_015547739.1:151320-163306 GCF_001515605.1 Sinocyclocheilus anshuiensis
CTGTCTGTCTGTCTGTCTGTCTGTGTATCTATCTATCTATCTATCCATCCATCCATCCATCTATCTGTCCGTCCATCCATCCATCCGTCCATCTATCCATCCATCCATCCATCCATCCATTCGTCCATTTATTCATCCGCCCATCTATCCATCCATCCATCCATCAATTCATCCGTCCATCCATCCATTCGTCCATTTATTCATCCATCCATCCGTCCGTCCATCCATCCATCCATCCATCCATTTATCCATCTGTCATCCATCAATTCATCAGTCCATCCGTCATTTCATCCATTCATCCATCCATTCGTCCATTTATCTATCTGTTATCCATCCGTCCATCCGTCCGTCCATCCATCCGTCCATCAATTCATCTGTCCATCCATCCATCCTTAAATTCATCCGTCCATCCATCCATCCATCCATCCATCCATCCATTCGTCCATTTATTCATCCATCCATCCATCAATTCATCCGTCCATCCGTCCATCCATCCATTCGTCCATTTATTCTCATCCATCCATCCATCAATTTATCCGTCCATCCGTCCATTCGTACATCCATCCATTCGTCCATTTATTCATCCATCCATCCATCCATCCATCAGTTCATCCGTCCATCCGCCATCCATCCATTCGTCCATTTATTCATCCGCCCATCTATCCATCCATCCATCCATCCATCAATTCATCCGACCATCCGTCCATTCGTCCATCCATCCATCTGCCCATCCATCCATCCATCCATCCATCAATTCATCAGTTCATACGTCCATCTGTCCATTCGTCCATTTATTCATCCGTCCATCCATCCGTCATCCATTTATCCATCCGTCATCCATCAATTCATCAGTCAATCCATCCATCCATTACTATAATCAGCTACTAAAAAACTCCTTTGCTTGAACTGCAGACAACATGATTTGAATTGTTCATGATTGAACCATATCTGTCTGTCTGTCGATCGCTCACTATTTATTCATGGTTTGTCATGACGTATTTGTCATGTAAATGCTGGATAAATTAAGTTTTCCTTTCTGTCTCCTGGGGTTTAGCGAATCATCTCACCATAAACCTAAAAACACGAGTGAGTGTCTCTGGAAGACAAACAGTCTCGAGCGCTGCAAAAATATTTGTTCAACAGCACTGATGTATCTTTGCATGACTTCAGCATCTGCTGCTCGACGTCTCTAAACAATGGACCATAATTCATCTGTCAGCGCTGCTCAAGGACAGACTGAGGATCTGTGGTGCTTTCATTTATTTGTGTCCTTAAACTTCATCAGTCCTTCATTCTTACAAAGCAGAACCAGTTCATCTGCACATCTGAGAGCTGGACATGAACATGTTCTCATACTGACAGAAAGCGGTTCTCAAATCCCGCTCAATCATGCCAGTGAATCTGATTAGAAATCTCATCTTGAACACATCCAGATAAAATGTGTGATTGGCTGGAATCGATTGGCTTTGAGCAGGCAAACAGACGCCATGTTTTGTGCTGCGATCATCAGCGCTTTTAAAGAGCTTCATGTTCATTTAAAATTCATTTCAGAGTGTCTCTTTCAACAAACGCTCAGATTGACTGCAGCTGCTGAGAAATCTCTTCCATATGTGAGACGAGGAGCCTCCTTTACCTTTCAGGGTACACACACACACACACACACACACACACACACACACACACACTATTACAGTAAAATGAGTGTGTTGCACGTATGGCACGTCTGAAGTCATGTTATGATGATGCATGCGTTACAGACGGCACAAAGCCGCAAGTTTTGAGCTGTAAATCTGCTGTAAAGAAGATCTGCAGCCTCTGAAGGCATTCGCTCAGATAAAGGTCTCTTTCATCGTGCTCTTCTGCGTCGTGTCAGATGACTGATATCTCACTCTCCGTAGCTGGAGATAAATATTAGATTCCTGCTGTTCGAACGCTGGCAGCTTTATGTTCCTCTGACCAGCAAGGAGGCGCATGAATCCGATGCTTGCGTCCAGTTCTCTGACAGGATGGTTTAGAGTGAGCTTGATCACGTGGTTTGTGAGATGCACTGAGATGTTCAGGCGCTGCTGGTTTTCATTTGAAGCGTCCTGGAGCTCAAAGCACCTGTTCAGATGATGCTTGTGGAATATTTCTCCAGGTGTTCAGTCTGTCAACACGACATCACCTCATGTAATCAACAGAGCCGTCAACATGCTAAGTGCCCCTTTCACAGACTTCACATTTCTATTTAAGTCATGCAGCTGTTTTTCTCTGTCAGTCTGAATTAAAATGATTTTATTTTCAAATATTGTATACATTTTTGCTGCGATTTTTAAAAAATTAAATCAAACAGATTTGTATTGCTAAAAAAAGCTATATAAATATATTTTCATGAACAAAAAACACTAGTGTTAGTATTGCAACTCTATATATGGTTAAAAAGGAGGCAGTTTTGTTTAAAGGGGTCATATTGTTACGGAAGGAGACTCACACAGAGGGTTAGAAAAGTACAACAATGTTTATTTTCAGCAAGGGGTGCGGATGGATAGGGCAGGTGAGGATATGAACTATGGTAACGGGCCTGAAGGTAGATGAGAAGAGTAATTCCGTATAGGGTCCTCACAGGAGATCGTGGAAGGGAGACAGAGGACTGCACCCACCTCAGTTGATGGGTACACGGGGAATCCACGGAGCAGATGACGGGAACGGACTAGGGAACGGAACACAGGAGAACACACTGGAGGAAACACAGGAGGTAAGTATCACAGGCAGGTAAAGTCTTTCTAAGTATCTAGTAAGGATATCAGAGAGAGAGAGTCCACTTCGATGAAACGAGATCGGACACTGGAGTGAAGTGAGGTGTGTGCTTTTGTATGGGAGCTGAGGGTGATTGTTGATCCGTGACAGGTGCGTGTGATTAAAACTCAGGTGATGGTGTTCGCTGTGATTGGGAGGTGATTGAGCCGGGCCGATCTGTGACACATATGATGCTACATGCACTTTTACAAGTAGTTTGAACTGAAGTGTGTGTTGGCAGTGTGTGTACACAACCACCTATAATGATAAAAATCCACCCAGTGTTTTTTTTTTATCTGGTTAAATGTTTTCCCCTTTCTCAAATCGAGCCGATCTCAGATGCCTGTCTGTGTGATATCACACAGACAGGCCCCTCCCACGATAGTTTGATTGACAGTAGCGTTTCAGCACAGACTGGACTGGTGTCTTACCCACACACTCACACACACGCGCACACACACGCGCACACACACACACACACACACACACACAGTGTATAAATTTTTATATATTTATAACATTATTTCTAAAATTGTTTTACTGATCAATCACTTGCAGATGGTGCTAATGAGGTGACATGGAGTCATGATGCAATATTAGTCACTTCCAGTAAAGAGCTCTATGGTTTGCAATTTTTCTGTGTAAATTGTGAATTTGTGAGTGTGATTTCACCATATTTTCTTAGTTTATATTTCAGCACCCAGTTTGCCAGTTTCGTTCACCGTTTTATCATTTATCATGTGTTATTTTGCCAGGGCCTGCAGAAAATAAAGATCAGCTCCAGACCTTTAGTCTTGGCTGGAAAGCGCAGGCTTTATGCTGAAGGCAAATGGTGGGTTTTGTTTCAATAAAGTGACTGGAGACTCGTTGAGTTGCTCTTGGACGGCTGCAGGAACGATGAAATCAAGAGTTTGGTTCTCACAGACCCGGCTGATATAATGGAAGTGCAGTAAAGATAGATGCTGCTCAATCCCAGTTCAAACACATGCAGTTCTCCAGTGTTTGTGTGTGTGTGTGTGTGTGTGTGTGTGTGTGTGTGTGTGTGTGTGTGAGTGTGTGTGTGTGTGTGTATTTGTCACGTCACACCACTAAATCAGATCAGATTTAGCCTACATGTGCTAGCTAGCTAGCTATTGACATGTTATTGTTCTTATTATATTAAAGAAGTAGTGCTTAACCCTCATAATGCATGAAAAGTGACATGTTTGGACCTGAAGAATCGTCATTTTAGGAAACCGTCATAGCTTAATATTTTTAATCTACAACTGATCGATCAGCAACTTCTCATTAATGAGTGAATGTGAAAAAAGTTTTAAAGTTTTGAATGTTACCATGGTTTTACTGCATATACCCTTTTTATTAACTAAAACAATTAGAAATTCTTTTAAATTTTAAATTACATGAACCACACCAAAAAAACGATGAAGTAATAGATATGTATGTGGGTTTGTATGTGTATATGTATATGATTAGAATTACCAGTATGAACCTCATTGGAATGAATGGAATTTAATTAAATTCTTTTGAATTCATAACTCATGATTGCTCAAAACCAGTTCAAATTTATGAGACCTACATATTTATTTCTAAGTTTTATATTTCATATTTATTACTAACTATTAATAAGCAGTAATTAGGAGTTTATTGAGGCAAAAGTTGTATTTAATGGTTTGTTAACAGTGAGATTTGGACCTTAAAATGAAGTGTGACCAAATTTATTTTTCTTGTCCTATTGAAAAACATTTTCATTTGTTTTATGCATAAACTCACTTCATTTTGATATTTTTTTTCTGAAAACTTAATATCTTAAAAAAGTGTCCTTCTAAATGTATTATAGATCTGTAGATAGATCAGTTTGTTTTTGTATTGTAAAGAATCATCAGCGGCTCCTTTAAGAAGGTTTACCTCAGGAACAGGAAGTCACAGTGGGAGTCCAGGAGGGGTCAAAGTTCAGCTGTAAAGTCAAGCGCATTTGCAGAAATGACTTAATTCCTCTTTTTAATCTCACTCATGCGTGTCCATCCGACCCGCTCAGATCATGTGACATACCGTAATGATTTCCACTAATCATTTGCCATTATGTAATCATGTTTATTAGCTGATTGAGAGCCACCTGAGGGATTCCAGCGCAGACTTAACATGTGGAACTGAAGCATATCTGTGGAAAATTATGACTCAATGTCTTTTGGGAGCTGGAGCGTGAGGAGGGCATTCTGGGTAATGTAGGCTGTAAAATGTAACACTCTCATGTGTATAAAGGCCATAAATGTGTAGCATTCACTGACTGTGAACAACTCTGAAACAGCGATCCTTGTGTTTTGATTGAAACCGTGAACAGGGTTTTGACTTTGAAACGTGCAGCGCTCATTTATTTAATGGAATTATCACCGTTTGAAGTTTAATAATCACATATCTATAGCCCATTTCCCCAGATAAGAAACAAAATCGTGCTTTGGTAAGTCATAATTATGAGATGAAAAGTTGAAGTTATGACATAAATTAAAATTATGGGATAAAACAGAAATTATGACATACTAAGTTATAATTATGAGATAAAAAGTTGAAATTATGACACAAGTGATGAGATAAAGTCAAACTTATGACATACAAGTAGAAATTATGAGATAAAATGTAGAAATGATGGCATACCAACTCATATTTATGAGATTAAAAAATTGAAATAAATATAAATCGACATTATGAGATAAAACAGAAATTATGACATACTAAGTTATAATTATGAGATAAAAAGTTGAAATTATGACACAAGTCATGAGATAAAGTCAAACTTATGACATACAAGTAGAAATTATGAGATAAAATGTAGAAATGATGGCATACCAACTCATAATTATGAGATAAAAAAAGTTGAAACTATATAAGTCGACATTATGAGATAAAACAGAAATTATGACATACTAAGTTATAATTATGAGATAAAAAGTTGAAATTATGACACAAGTCATGAGATAAAGTCAAACTTATGACATACAAGTAGAAATTATGAGATAAAATGTAGAAATGATGGCATACCAACTCATATTTATGAGATTAAAAAATTGAAATAAATATAAATCGACATTATGAGATAATTTCTGTTCAATCTCATAATGTCGACTTTTATTTATTTCAACTTTATCTCATAATTATGACTTGGTATGCCATAATTTCTGTTTTATGACATAATAAGTCATAATTATGAGATAAAAAGTTGAAATAATGACACAAGTCATGAGATAAAGTCAAAATTATGACATACAAGTAGAAATTATGAGATAAAATGTAGAAATGATGGCATACCAACTCATATTTATGAGATTAAAAAGTTGAAATAAATATAAATCGACATTATGAGATAATTTCTGTTCAATCTCATAATGTCGACTTTTATTTATTTCAACTTTATCTCATAATTATGACTTGGTATGCCATAATTTCTGTTTTATGACATAATAAGTCATAATTATGAGATAAAAAGTTGAAATAATGACACAAGTCATGAGATAAAGTCAAAATTATGACATACAAGTAGAAATTATGAGATAAAATGTAGAAATGATGGCATACCAACTCATATTTATGAGATTAAAAAATTGAAATAAATATAAATCGACATTATGAGATAAAACAGAAATTATGACATACTAAGTTATAATTATGAGATAAAATGTAGAAATGATGGCATACCAACTCATATTTATGAGATTAAAAAATTGAAATAAATATAAATCGACATTATGAGATAAAACAGAAATTATGACATACTAAGTTATAATTATGAGATAAAAAGTTGAAATTATGAAACAAGTCATGAGATAAAGTCAAAATTATGACATAAAAGTCGAAATTACGAGATAAAATGTAGAAATGATGGCATACTAACTAATAATTATGAGATTAAAAAATTGAAATTATATAAATTGACATTATGAGATAAAACAGAAATTATGACATACTAAGTCATAATTATGAGATAAGTTCAAAATTATGACACGTCATAATTGAGATAGTCAAAATTATGACATAAAAAGCTGAAATTATGAGATAAAAGTCGAAATTATGACATTCTAAATTGAAATTATGATAAAAAGGCAAAAAACAAACTCATATATCATAATTTTTAAATTTTTAAATCTCATATTTATGACTTTAGTAAGTTATAATTTAAACTTTTAAAGTCATCATTTTGACTCTTTATCTCATAATTATGACTTATGTCAATTTAGATTTTTTATTTCATAATTATGACTTAGTATGTCATAATTTAGACCTTTAAAGTCATAGTTTTGCCTTGTTATCATAATTATGACTTTTTATCTCATAATGACCACTTAGTATGTCATAGTGACTTTTAAAGTCTTTAGACTTTTCATCTCATAAATATGACGTACCAAACCAATGATTCTGTTTTTGCCTGCCCAAATTTGAGACCACTTAAAATGATAATCAAGATGTTTGTTATACTGCTTAAGACTTTTTATGGCCTCAAATTGGATCAAATCTAATGTACGGGTTTTTATGTAGCTGCAGAAACCCAGGTATGAATATGAGCCATCAGGAGCGTTTGTCTAGAACGATCTGCTGGATTCATAATTACAAATGCAGCTCCGCTGATCCGTTATTTTCCTTTGCGCTGACAACCCTTGGTGGATTATTAGTCTGTGATTCAGAGATTGTGTTCGCACTCACAAACAAAAGAAACCCAGACTGAGAGATTCAGCAAAACTCTCTCGTGGGAACGTGTTGGAGGAGCTACGCAAAGAAATACTTCTTATTATTTTGCCGTATTTTATTACATTTACATGAGAAGCAAAATCCCTTGGGGCTCTTGTTCCCTGAAACAAATACTCAAATAAAGTGAGCTTATGCTTACAACAAGAACAAATATCTGTCAGTGGCCCAACTAGCAGATATTTGATCTTCTATAAGCACAAAGTCAATTAATTTTGATGCATTTTTCAGAAAACAAGGCTTTATATCCCAAGTAATTTTGTTCCTTAAGTAAATGTATCTTGATTTAAGAGTGTGTAGATATTTGTACTGGAAAACAAGACTGAAATATTAATTTAGAAAATCATTTATGAAGTGTAACAGTAGTAACGGTACTAACATGTCACTTTTCAGTGTTACATCAGTGTTACATCAGCGATTTGTGTTACATTTGAACAGTTCATGTAAATTAACCATGTAACAAAATAACCATGTGCATTGTCTTGTTTTTTTATTTGGTGTAATATTGAAAAGAATATTTTCAAATATTCTTTAATACATATTAGGTATCAGTTTACAAAAAGAACCCTTTAGTTGATGATAGATAATGCATTAACTAATAACGAGCGATACATTTGTTACAGTATTTATTAGTATTTTCTGAGATTAGTTAATTAAAATACATCAGTTTTTGCTTAAAACAATGACTAATATCTGCCAGTGGGTTCAGAACAATACGCTTGCTTTCCCTTTGAATGAAGTTGATTTTTCTGACTCCGAGAAAACGGAAAACGGAGAAAAAAGAGAAAACAGTAGTGCAAGAATAGTTAGTAAGTAACTACTGTAGGAGGAAGTCAACTCATTGAAGTCTTTACTGCGGTTTCTTCTTTGAGAAGCAGAAGCCAATCTCATCCTCGCAGCTCAATTTCACTTCAGTTAAATCTCTATATTGGACATTTCTGATTGATTTAAGCCTTATCTGCAGCCTATAGGACATCAGGTTGAATATTGAATGGATTTGACTATTAAATGATAAGACAGCAGAGAGCGGATCGATTCTGAACAGGTGCTGATTACGGCTTTCCTGAACTTCTGAGAAGGTCCCATAAGCTGCTTAACATAAACCCACATAGACTTCAGACGGACTGCCAGTGACGCATATCCGTATCGGAGCCAAACAGACGGCAAACGGGACAAAAGCCACCGGGAGAACTTCTCAAAGGATAGAAGAAAGTTCAGCAAACACGAGGAAACACTTCTGAAACTTGAGCTCATATTTCACCTCAAAATCAACAGAGAGAAATAAGAAATTATGGTAACACTTTACTTAAAGCCTTTATGCATCATGCATTATAAAGTGTTATTAAAGGATATAATGCATTATAATCATTCATAATGTGCGTTGTAATATATTATATCTTGTAAATAATTATAACCGAATTTAAAATGCAAAGTGTAACAATGAATCGATAAGTGTTATAATGTATCAACTGTGGTTACAATCATTCATGAGATTGTACAATGCATTATAAGGTGCATTACAAGGCACAACTAATGCATTAAAACTACTTTTATAATGCATTATACATAAAGGCTTTAAATAAAGTCTTACCGAAATTATATTTTATTTGCATTGTAACATCCTGTTAGTGTAATGCAGTTACATTCATTAGCAGAGTTATTATAGGTAAATAAAACTAAAACCATGAAAAACGTTTTAGTTACTTGAACTAAAATAAATGTTAACTGCAACAGAATTAATAGAATTAAAATAATTAATACAATTAAATTTCCACATAATTTAATTTAATTACTCGTAAAATATTTGGTATTCAAATTTAAGTATTTATACATTTCCATTGTAAATATTTTTTTAAAGTTGTAAATAAAACAGTATGTTTCGTAAGATTTTCAAAATTTCTCTTTTAATTCAATGTGTTACTTTCCGTTTCTTTAATTATTTGTGAAATTTGTTAAAAAGTAAAACCTACACCAGTTAGTTTAGTGCACATTTACTTTATGCAGTAGTTTGAGTACAAATGTATTATTATATGATATTATATTATATATAACAATATTTATAATACATAAAGCTATGTACATAATGTATTACAGTAATGAGAAGCTAAAAGCAAATGTGTTTAATTGGCATGAAAATAATGGTAAAAGATTATGATGGTCTTAAAACAGGCTTGTCTTTCTTTATGCAAAATATTTTTTACTTTACTTATTTTTTGATTTAGGGGTGAAATATGATTCCCCCCAGTAATATGAGCTGTTTCCAGATGTGTTTCAGCACACGGTGACGCATTCAAGCACTGATCAAACTCACATTTGTCATGTTAAACCGACTTTACAGAAACACAAATCTGCTGCGTGTATGAGAAATGACAATGCTGTTTACTAAAGACCTTAGTGATAATGCTGAAGACAAAAGCGTCTCACAAACAAAAGTGAATCCAGAAAACTCCTGGGAAAGAGTCGCAGTGTTCAGCTTCGACTTCTGATACTAATTACTGTGTAATCAAGCATTCCTGCACACGCAGCTGCAGAGAGAGAGAGAGCGATAGGATCGTTCGAGGGATACAGTGGGTTTGAAAGCCATTAGTCTGAAGAATGTACGATGCTATCGACGCCAATCACTCCTCACATGCTGACACAGGATTGTTTCCAAATGGAAGTGTGATTCTAGCTTCGCCCGGTTTTTTGTTTTGGACTGTGACGTCCATCTAAAACCCCTCAATTCATTTTACTCTTTACAGCACATTATTTCTGAGGAAAACTGAATATTTAATAATAATAATAGTAATAATAGCAATAGCGATAATAATAAGAATAATAATTGCAATAATAATAATTATAATAGTAAAAATAATAATAATAGCAGTAATAATAATAATAATAATAATAATAATAATAATAATAATAATTATTATTATTATTATTATTATAGTAAAAATAGTTTTTATTTATATAGCACCTTTCAAAATCTCAAGGTCATTTTTACAAGTAATAGGAGACAATCAAACAGCAAAACAAAGACCAAAACTGAAGCAAACAGGACAAAGCAAGAAGAAACAAAGATATAATTACTTTAAAGAAACAGCATTATATAATTAATTAAATTTAAGAAAAATACTAATTTAATTAATGGATGGTGAAAGCATCATCAAAATATATATATTTTCTTGCCAAAATATATTTTGAATATATGCTAAATATATGTTGTAAACAGTGAACCTCAATTAAATGTATTTTTGAATTTAAAATATATGTAGTTTCAATCTTCTTATACCTATAATAAGGAGCGAGGAGAAGAGGAATATACGAAACAGTCTTTAATCCATGAGACACAGGGTACATCAACACAGGAGACAGCCGGAAACACATCCACGTAACGAGTAAACCAGACAAAAGGGAAACTGAACAGGCAGGAACTTCAATACAAGGGTAATTAATAGAACACAGCTGAACGGGATCATAATTAAACTAAACAATGACAGGAAAATGACCAAATAAGGAAACAAAGAAAGGCACTTGAGCAAAACACACACAGAGTCTGACAATACCAAAATATGTTTTAAAATGTATTTCAGGGGCAACAAAATACATTTAGTGTACAATCTTACAGTAGATAGATTTAGGCTTTCTTCATTATTTATTTTTATTCAGATGTTCACATGCCGTATAGACAGCAAAGTGTTTCTTCAGATGTGACATATGTGAATGCCTTTTCTTGGATTGAAATATATGGAGGGCAAAAAATATTTATATTTTTAAATGCTTTTTAAAAATATATTTATATTTTTTAAATATATATTTTTTAAATATATACAAAAAATGTCCAAAAATATATTGGTAGAAAATATATTCATGTAAATATATTTAGAAATATATTTTAGCAAGTACATATTTTTGTCCCATTTTTGAAATATATTAAAAAATATATAGAAATATAAGTATTTTTTTGTCGTGTGGAGGAGTTGATCAATAGCAGTGATTGAAGGTGGTGGAGGAAGTGATTACATTCTGATGTAAAATGCTGAAGACAAACATGTTTCTTCTCTTGAATAACGTCAGGAACAGGAATTAATAGTCCATTTTGATGTCATGTTAAAGTTCAGAACCGGACTCCTGACTGGACTCAGAAACAATATGGCATGATGTTTGGATTCCTGTCTGTGTGTGTGTGTGTGTGTGTGTGAGACTGTCATGCCATGCGAGAGTTTGAATTGAGAGCAGAACAATCGCATTTCACCCTTCTTTGTCCAAATAAACTTCTGCAAACAATGCAAATGCATCATTGCAGGAGAGAAGGACTGTTTCTCATCCGCTGTCTGTCTCTCATCATGGACTCTCCTCAGATCTTCACACTGCTCAATCAGGTGTGTGTGTGTGTGTGAGAGTGTATGTACCTGGTATTTATCACGTTATGCGGACCAAATGTCCCCACAAGGATAGTAATACTAGTAAATTTTGACCTTGTGGGGACATTTTTGAG
>NW_015547739.1:163413-165633 GCF_001515605.1 Sinocyclocheilus anshuiensis
GTGAGTGTGAGTGTGTGTTTGTGTGTGTGTGAGTGTGAGTGTGTGTGTGCTGTAGTAGTGGGGTTTTATTGCGACTTACACCAGTAGATGGCGACAAGTGACTGCCTTAAAAGTGAGTATTGAATCATTCATTCAATCGATTCCTTCAAGCGCACTGATTCATTCTTGAATAAAACTACTGACCATCTTTACTAATCTGCTCTTTAGTAATTCAGTCATGGAATGTTTTTCCTGAAACATTTTAGTTGGATGTTCAGCTAAGTTTTTTTTTATAAAATGTATCTAATTGTTTCCGAATGTTCATAGAACATTCAAAAGTAACATTTCCCAAATGGTTGCAAAATGATAAAATGGAATGGTTTCCTTAATGTTCACATCACAAAAAAATTAATAAAATAAAAAAAATAAAATTGACAATTTATAATTTACTCTTTGACCGTTCAGAGAACATTCAGAAATAACGTTTTCATAACTTAATGGCAACGTAAGCAAAACGCTCTTAGAGCATATTTTTGTCAGCTGGGATTGTGTTTCAAATGTACGTTTCTCAATATTAACTTCTGGTTTATTTAACTGCAGTAAGATTCTGCCTCGTTGCTTGTTCCAACAATAGTTTTGGAATCCGTATCAGATGCTTTGACACTCTGAATCTGTGCTGTAAACACTACAGAGGCTTTTTGGGACTCTCATAGGCTTTTCCTTGCTTATTTATATTATTTTCTGTTGAAATTTTGTATGAAATAATAAATAGCAAACATAGAATTTCAATATGGGGAAATTTCAGGTACAGTTTTGTCAATTTTAGTGGCATTTTTGCCACAAACTCCTTTTAATGTTTCAGAATCTTTCATCAAAATGTATATAATTTAATTTGCTCTATAACTTATATAACTTGCTCTGCCTCATATATATATATATATATATATATATTTTTTTTTCCCCTAAAACAGTTTTATGAGAAACACTCTTTGGCTTTTCTTTACTTATTTACATACTTGACTGTTGAACTTTTATGCAAAATAATATAATAAACAAATTCAATTCAAATTAAGGGCATATGTTGATATTTCAGGCACATTTTTGTCACTTTTAGCATGTATAGGGTGACACTTCTATGAACTGTTCTGAGTGTGTCTGTAACACATGGCCATGTCTGAGTAATATAACGTCTAGAGTATGTTTGCAGTTGAGCTCTTTGGCTTGAATCAGCCTTCATTACCTCACAACTGAGACTAATGCCATCATATTCATCTGAGTCCAACAAAACCAGCAATTAAACGAGCCATTATTGGAAGCATTTGTGTGATGACAGTGACACGGATCAAGCCCGACCGACTCTGATCTCGTCTGAAGATCACAGAAGGACGGGAAGAGTTCCTCTGTGACTGACAGCTACATGCTGCGTCCATCAGAGGTCAAAGGTCAACATCATTCCCACACAGGAATGAAAGCAATCACTGCGTTTTGAATGACCTATTACAGTATATTCATGCATTCGTTCTCTTCCAGCTCTGTGAAAGCAGAGGATTTGACTGTATTTACTCTTATAAACTGAGATCGTTGGCGTTTACTGTACATTCAGCAAATCATTCAGAGACGTTTATATTGCCATCTGAACAGACTACGGGAAACTACATTACGCTTTTCATGCGTGTGTTTTATTCACAGAGTGGTGCCATAAAACAGCTTTAACAGCTCATCTGTTACGTCTGAATACCTTCAGACTGAAGCCAGAACCGTTTCACAGCGAAAAACTCTGTGACTCCCAGAGCCATTCACTAGGCTAAAAACCTCAAACCAGCTGGACTCGAGCTGATCTACACAAAGCATATTATTATATTATATTATATTATATTATATTATTTTAATGTGCGCTGATTAATCATGCAGAATAAGATCATGAACATAATTATTATACTATAATATAATATAATATAATATAATATCATATCATATCATATCATATTATATTATATTATTATACCATGGTCTGTCTGAATACTCGATTCTGATTGGCTGGCAGGTATGCATTAAAACCGTTTAATGCACAGGTAGTTCCAAGTCAGTGCTAATTTAATTGATGCACTCACACTCACACTTACACACTCGCACACACTCACACACTCGCACACACTCACACTCACACTCACACTCGCACACACTCACACACTCACACACACTCACACACTCGCACATACTCACTCACACACACTCGCACAC
>NW_015547739.1:165643-166154 GCF_001515605.1 Sinocyclocheilus anshuiensis
GCAAACTCACACTCAAACTCACACTCAAACTCACACTCAACACACACACACTCTCACACTCACACACACTCACACAATCACACAATCACACACACACTCACAGTCACACACACTCACACACTCAAACACACTCACACACTCACACACTCACTCACACTCGCACTCACACTCACACTTACACACTCGCACACACTCACTCACACTCACACTCGCACACACTCACACACTCACACTCACACACTCACTCCCACTCGCACTCACACTCACACTTACACACTCGCACATACTCACTCACACACACTCACACTCGCACACACTCACACACTCACACACACACACTCGCACTCGCACACACTCACTCACACTCGCACTTGCACTCGCACTCGCACACACTCACACACACTCACACACTCACTCACACTCGCACTCGCACACACTCACACACTCACACACTCACTCACACTCACTTTCACGCGCACACACGCCCCCATAGGCACTCTCTCCCTCGCAC
>NW_015547739.1:166191-170910 GCF_001515605.1 Sinocyclocheilus anshuiensis
ACACACACACACACACACACACACACACACACACACACAACACACACACACACACGCACACACACTCACTCACACTCGCACTCACACACACACACAGGGAGAGAGAGAGAAAGAGAGAAAGAGAGAGAGAGATCGGAGATCGCGCTGCGCACACACAGAAACATTCAGAAGCACAGAAACTTGTTGTCAGCGCTGCCCCATGACTTTTATTAATAAAATAGCTAAGATATTAGATCGCTTCATTATATTCCTCAGCAACGAGGAGGTAAAATCGCTGTTTTTGAAGTACAGCTTCATTGTTTGTAGAGAGAGACGCACAGATGTAGGTAATTCACACTCGCAACTGTCATCTCTCTCTCTTTCTTTCTCTCTCTCTCTCTCTCTCTCTCTCTCTCTCTCTCGATTGGTCGGTCAATCAATCGATCGATAATTAATTCAAATAAATGTTATAATTCATTAATTAAAATAAATGTGATTTTACTGCACTATTTCATCTCTGTGTCTGATTTGAAGCGGGCAGAATGCTAGAGCTAACGAGCCGTAACTGACGAAAAAAACCCTCATTTTTACCCTTACAGTCAAATATTACACTGCAAACATCATAAAAAAGCTTTTTTTATGGTTTTGATTTTAGCTTTAGTTAATGATAATAACCGTGCCACACTGACAGACATTTGTTCTTGTTTTAAGCAGAAACTCACTTAATTTTTCACTGAAGTCTCTGTGTATCTCAAGTAAATGTATCTTGTATCCAGTCCAATCTAAATAAAATGTTTAATAAAACAAAACCTCGCTCCTCTCCATCTGAAAGCTCACAATCGAGCAGAAAAACTCTCCGAGGATGAATAACATCTCTGTGTTTTGTGTCGAAGATCATAATTTATGCTTTATAGCAGTTACAGCATCGTAAATAAAGCACTCTAATGTTCTCAGCGCTATTGTTCTGAAACTCACACACGCTTCATTTGCTCAAAAAAACACCAAACAGAAACGCTCTTCTGGATCCTGAGAAGGCAGAGGAGGATTTGTTCTTTCGGGAGGATGAAGTTTAACTTTATAAATGTGAAGCTACTGATTCTGGTGACTGGAAACAGATTTCGCTGTGTTTGCTGCTCATACTGAACTTTTAAACCACAGCAAAGAACAAGAGAGAGGCTGACATCACCAGAAAGATCTGAGCCATGATTCACTGCGATGCTTGAGTCGTGATGTAACCACACACACACACGCACGCACGCATGCACGCACACACACACACACGCACGCGCTGACCCAGCATACGAGGCTTCGCTCCAGAATACAGACATTCGAGAAGCATTTAGGGAAGCAAACATGATGAAAATCACTTTCCTTTCACAGAAGATCCTTCCTTTCTTTGCTCATTTCTTTCCTATTATTGTGTTTGTCAGTGATTGATGGACGGCCGTGGCCAATCAAAACAGCCGAAACAGTCCATGTCTAATTTATGAACTCATGCAGGACATGTTTAAAAACGAATCCAGCTGAAGCTCTATGCGGTCGATCACCAGAGACAATCATCTTGAATAAAATCATAACAATCATAAAATCAGCTTAAACTCATGTCTGCTGAAAAATAAATCCTCTCATTTTCACTTCATGTTCACACAAAGAAACCACAATTTCAGTAACATATGTTTGTAATCAGCTAAATATATAAAATTACTTATTTTTAATAAATTCTTACAAGTGCATTAACACAAATATGATAACGTGTTAATGGTCAAATGAAATCAAAATTGATTTATGTTCATGATCTTATTCTTCACGATTAGTCAGTGCGCATTATTCTAATGACAAAAATATATTATAATATAATATAATATATAAACAAAGAATTTATAATAGTTGTAATTATGTTCATGATCTTAAAATATATGCTAAATATATGTTATAAACAGTGAAGTTCAATTAAATATATTTTTTCAATGAAAAATATATTTAGTTTCAAGCTTCATACAGTATACCAAAATATATTTCAAAATGTATTTCAGGGGCAAGAAAATACATTTCCAGTCTTACAGTAGCCTACATTCAGGCTTTATTCATAATTTATTTTTATTCAAATGTTCACGCGTGTTATGAACAACAAATAAAGGTTTACCTTGGTGTACTAAAATAATTCAAACTAAAATAAAAAAAATTAATGTAAAAAATATAAACAAAAATAAAAACTGCCAAAGCAAAAAAACTGAAGACAAAAACAAATAAAATGAAAACAGAAAATGTAAAAATAAAAACTAAAAATGCAATAAAACTATAAAAATAATAAAAATTCAAAATGTCAATAAAAGTATAACAGTATCTCATAGATACTAAAATAACACTGCAATGGTGTTAGAATATAAATAATTATTTGCATTATTTTTTTCTAGTTTTAAGCATATTTTTGGTTGTTTTAACCATAAGCTTTCCTTCATTTTAATAAATATTTAGATGTGTATTAAAAAAAAAAAAATCAACACAATACCTGTATTGAATAAAAAATACTGCAAAAATACTGAGTAATAAAATCACTTTTGACACTGTAAACACAGTCACAATACGAGCAGCTGCAGGTTTGTTTTTGCCTGTCAGTGAAAATAAATCAATTATAATTCTGCAAACCTTAGAACAGACCGCTTTTCTCTTTATTTGTTCTTTTCAGTTTTGACACGAGTGTCTGATATGTTAGTGATGGCATATAAATGACATGAGATAGAGTCTTGCTTTCTGAAGAAAATAGCAAATTTATTGACAAAAATAATCTTGTTTTCCCTTTAAATTCAGTTTATTCAGCTGCTTATTGCAGTGATTTGGTAGTTTTAAACGCAGAGGTTCAGGATTGAAAACTTGCATGCGTTTCATGACCCTAAACACTGCAGACATGATATTAGTGCTATTTGCTCAAGTGAGCATTACTCTATTCCATTCTCAATTTTAATTCTTACATTTGAACATATTACATCTTTAAGTCATCATATTTCATCCAAAAGTTTGTTCATTACCGATGTGTGCGTCACATACGGGTCAGTTTTGCACAGACAAACTCTCGTTGTTATTGTTGGATCAGACACAAATATGAGATATCATCATCATAATTCATTCTGGGAAATCACACTCATTATATTTGTCCTCTCTGTCCAAATGTTCATGCACATGTTTTAGGTAAATATTCAGGTAAATATTAAAGTGATATATTTGAGTAGTGATGTTACTATGAAATATAAACAGATGTAGAGGACAAACAGGTTTGGTCAAAGTTCATTTGAGGACAGGGTTATTAAAGTTACAGTTTTTCTCAGTCGCTTTGGTGCATTTCTCGAATCATCCTTAATATTTGCAAAAATGTATGTGCATTTCTCAAAACAATTCGTACAAACAGCACCACACAATGGATTACCTGCAAAAGCCTGTAACTTACTCAAAATCTTTAGTTCATCTCTCAAAAGTAAGTATTTATATCAATGAACATATCAGTGCTGATTTGAGAAATGCACCAAAGCGACTGAGAAAAACTGTAACTAAAAGCATAAGCATTAATAAAAAAAATAAAAAAATAAAATAATAAAATAAACCTTCCAAAGAAAAGTGGCATTTTCATTTAGGTTAACTTGTTCATTTTAGGCCAGGGTTATTAAAGTTAACTAAAACAAAAAGGATAAAAAGCATCACATTAAAATAAATAAATAAATGAAGCAAATTTCCAAGTCACAAAGTCACATTTTCTTTTAGTTTAGCAAAAACTTGGGTAAAATATTCAGTTAAAAACAAATGGGATTTATTGATGATAAATATACAAACCTGGTTATTGTGCATTAAAACACATGAGTTTATTAGTACTGACCTGTTTGATTTATGCATAACTGACAAATAAGCAGCACATTAAGTTAATTAGTTTGTGTTAAAACTGTGTAATCCAAATGCATGGAAACTAGACATGCAATGTGATTTACTGCAGTAAGTGGAGGTTTAAGGTTGTGCTTCTGTCAGGTTCAGGTCGTCTGTTGTTGTATTTTCTCTAAGATTGTGTAGTTTTGTTCTCCAGCTGTGTGTGACGGCTGGCCTCAGGCTTCTTCACAACACCTCCGTCCATCTGTCAGTCCATATGTGTTCGACAGGAACCAGGAGCTGATGTTTCTGCTAAATCAATCAGTCAGTTAGACTCTGAGCTCTTCCACGCATGACTGAGCACTGTCTGCGCTCATGAGCAATGACCAGCAGCTTCTGAGGATATGGATCGCGTCAGTAAAGCAGAAGTGACAGAGATGAATCAGTGTTCGTTCAGTTCAGGACGGTTTCATTACATTCATGCATTCAGCAGCGACTTCGCATTCAACATACACATTTGATCAGTTCATGCATTCCCTGGGAATCGAACCCATAACCTTTGGCGTTGTGAGCACTATGATCTACTGTTTGAGCTTCAGGAATGCGTGAGGTTTCATGAGAGCGTTTGACCACAAACAGCACTAGTTAACTAGATAAAAAAAGTTCGTCGAGACAAACTTTGAAGCTGGCTTGAGAAAGCCAGACCAGAAAGTTTGAAAAGTTTAAAAAAAGTTTTAGAAGTTTAAAAAAAGTTTGAAAAGTTTGACGGTTTTCAGCTTGAAATAGTTTGAAAGATTAAAGTCTGAATGTTTTGAAGGCAATACACTCTATTAGAAAAACAGATAGATAGATAGGTAGGTAGGTAGGTAGGTAGGTAGGTAGGTAGGTAGG
>NW_015547739.1:174366-179366 GCF_001515605.1 Sinocyclocheilus anshuiensis
TAGATAGATAGATAGATAGATAATAGATAGATAGATAGATAGATAGATAGATAGATAGATAGAGAGAGAGAGAGATATGCGCCTGCTAGGATAGCCGGGCAGTTGCTATGAAGTTGCTAGGGTACCTGGGGTGGTTGCTAGGGTGGTTGGGCAAACAGCTCTTTTCTAGACACTACTAACAATGTAATGAACTAAATGATTATCAGACTAAAACCAAAATAATGTCATGCTTTTTGGCACAAAAACAAAGAGGAAGTGACAGCATCAGTGTTATGTTAATATTATTGATGTACAGTCATAGTTCTTGTTAATATTTTTAATTAGATTTTATTATTACCTTCTCTGTTTTCATTTAAAAATGTAGGTAAAGTTTTAGCAATTTTGTTGTGTATTTTTGTCATTCTCATTAGTTTTTTAAAATATGTTCATATACACTTTTTTTAAAGTTGTAAATAAAACTAAAAATACTGGAGTGCGTTTTACAAGAAAGTCTACTTCAAAATTTCATACTAAATTAATGTGTTAATTGTCAATTCTTTGTAACTGTGAAATGTACTAGCAGTTTCTGAGTGAAACATTGATTCTACACCAATTTTTTTCATTGTAGTTTTTTAAAATTATATTTAAGTTATTAGCTTTAGTTTATTTAGTTTCAGTTATATTGGTACTTAAACTAAATGAAAACGAGAAATTACACCATGGCAACTATCTGATATAAAATATATTTATTTAATTACTGAGTATGAAAATAATTTTTTTGCAGTGAGCAGTCCTGCCAAAATATTTAAACACTGCAAAACTGTGTGGTTTAGTTGTGTTAAAGCTTAATGTTGCAAAAAGAAAATAATAATAATTACTTGAAATAATAACTCTCGCTAGTTGCCAAATAAACATTTCTAATTTTCATTTAGTTTAACTTAATGCACTAAAATAACTAAAACTAAAATTAAAATGAATAAAAACTACAATAACTAATACAAATGATAAAAGCACACACACACACACACACACACACACACACACACACACACACACACACACACAGAGACAGACTGCTAGGGTATCTTGGTGCTTTACTAAGGTGTTGCTATGCGGTTGCTAGGGTACTTGGGGTGGTTGCTAAGGTGTTGCTATGTGGTTGCTAGGCTACCCAGAGTGGTTGCTAGGGTGTTGCTATGCGGTTGCTAGTGTACTTGGGGTGGTTGCTAGGATGTTGCCATGTGGTTGCTAGGGTACCTGGAATGGTTGCTAGGGTGGTTGGGCAAACAGCACTTTTCTAGACACTACTAACAATGTAATGAACTAAATGATTATCAGACTAAAACCAAAATAATGTCATGCTTTTTGGCACAAAAACAAAGAGGAAGTGACAGCATCAGTGTTATGTTAATATTATTGATGTACAGTCATAGTTCTTGTTAATATTTTTAATTAGATTTTATTATTACCTTCTCTGTTTTCATTTAAAAATGTAGGTAAAGTTTTAGCAATTTTGTTGTGTATTTTTGTCATTCTCATTAGTTTTTTAAAATATGTTCATATACACTTTTTTTAAAGTTGTAAATAAAACTAAAAATACTGGAGTGCGTTTTACAAGAAAGTCTACTTCAAAATTTCATACTAAATTAATGTGTTAATTGTCAATTCTTTGTAACTGTGAAATGTACTAGCAGTTTCTGAGTGAAACATTGATTCTACACCAATTTTTTTCATTGTAGTTTTTTAAAATTATATTTAAGTTATTAGCTTTAGTTTATTTAGTTTCAGTTATATTGGTACTTAAACTAAATGAAAACGAGAAATTACACCATGGCAACTATCTGATATAAAATATATTTATTTAATTACTGAGTATGAAAATAATTTTTTTGCAGTGAACAGTCCTGCCAAAATATTTAAACACTGCAAAACTGTGTGGTTTAGTTGTGTTAAAGCTTAATGTTGCAAAAAGAAAATAATAATAATTACTTGAAATAATAACTCTCGCTAGTTGCCAAATAAACATTTCTAATTTTCATTTAGTTTAACTTAATGCACTAAAATAACTAAAACTAAAATTAAAATGAATAAAAACTACAATAACTAATACAAATGATAAAAGCACACACACACACACACACACACACACACACACACACACACACACACACAAATCCGCAAAACAGATTTTGCAAAGAAATAATAAAAACTAAAGTGTAAATATATTTCAGTTCCCTAAGACGGGCTACATGTAACATCTAAATTATACACCAACCACTTTCACTCAGAGTTGAGTACTTTGTCCGCCTCTGCACACACACAACTGAAAACAGAAAATACAAAAATAAAAAATAATTCAAAATAAGAACTAAAACTATAACAGTACCTCATGATAGTAAAATAACACTGTTCCTCTTGAGCTCATTAACATATGCCCGCCCACATTCACACATCCAGGATTCCTATTGGTTGATCAGAATCTTGTCTGGTGGTACAAATACTATTATTCTACACTGGAAAAATGATTTTTGAAATTGAATTTTATTTATATATTTTCTGATTTAATATTCATTTTAGATAAAGATTTATTAATTAATTTATTTTTGTAAAATGTTTATTAATTTTTGTTGTTTTTATATATGTGTATATAGTTTTTTTTTTTTTTTCAGTTTTAGTTGTTTTAGTACATCAAGTTAAACTAAATGAAAATGAGAAATGTTGCTTTGGAAACTGAAATAAAATAAATTTTAAAATACAGTTTAGTTAACAATAATTTGTGACCCTGGAGCACAGAAGCAGTGTTAAGTCGCTGGGGTATATTTGTAGCAATAGCCAACAATACATTGTATGGGTCAAAATGATAGATTTTTCTTTTATGCCAAAAATCATTAGGATATTAAGTAAAGATGATGTTCCATGAAGATATTTTGTAAATTTCCTACCGTAAATATATAAAAACTTAATTTTTGATTAGTAATATGCATTGCTAAGAACTTCATTTGGACAACTTTAAAGATGATTTTCTCAATATTTAGATTTTTTTGCACCCTCAGATTCCAGATTTTCAAATAGTTGTATCTCGACCAAATATTGTCCTATCCTAACAAACCATACATCAATGGAAAGATGATTTATTCAACTTTCAGATGATGTATACATCTCAATTTTGAAAAATGGACCCTTATGACTGGTTTTGTGCTCCAGACTCACATTTTATTTTAAGTAATGAAATTATTATTTTTTTTGTTTGTTTTAGTTTTAGTTAACTATAATAACTGTTGTAAACAGAGTAGGTTTGGCAAGAAAATACTAATTCAGTTTTTCTGCTTCAAAATTGATGTTTAATTGTCAAATTTACTGTCAGTTTCTAAATGTGGAAATTGTTTCTACACCATGTTTTTTTTCAGTGTACAGGAAGGTGGTCTAATGATGTGGGATATGGTCTCGTGAACATAAATCCAGGAGGATCAGATATTACTCCAGGAACACAAGCAGCAGTGGATTATAAAAAGTGGTTGATGAGTGGATGTGAGCTGCTGTGTTTGAGGTCCTGCAGAAGCACCTCGCATCTGACAGCTCATTCATTCTTTGATTATGTTGCATGTATTTATGAAACTGGAGTCGCGCTCGGGTTCGGCAGTAATGTTTTCATGTCCAAACATATCCGTATGCCATCTCATTCAGCCTGCTCCACAATATTCCCGTAAGTGAGCAGTGATGGATTTGGTGGTTTCTCTGAACTATTTCTGCTGCTGAAGCTCCACCGCACAACAGTTCTGCTCTTTCGTCTTTCGGAGTCTGGTTTTGAGAGATATGTGGATCTACGATGGCTCACAAATAATCTGGACGCTTTCTGTGCTCAGTGCGTTTGAATCCGCGGCTGTTTGGGATTTTTAGTTGTGGATGAAGTCAACATTACATCTGTTGGTTTAGCATTTGCTTGTGAAGTATGCTTGGGTTGTCAAACTTTAAAGTGCATTTGCATTCATGCATTTGTCCAAAATTGTAGTCATACTAAAATAAGATGTGTTATTCCTGAGATGCAGAGCAGCGAGTGTTGCTGAGCTGTAGAGGTTGTTTTGATCTAGAGTTGATTAGGTTTGCTGCTCAGTGAGTGATGTTCTCTCCTCATGTGGCGTGAGACGGCAGGAACACACGTGTTATATGAAGCGTGTGTGTACGAGCGGTCGGGGCATGTTGTCGTTCTCCGGGGGGTCTGACGCTTTTCTTCTGAACACCAACATCTCCTGCGTCTGGAAACACTGTTATAAGCTGCAGCTTTGGATGCAGACGTGAAAATGCGCCGCATACATGCTGCAAACACAGTGCGTGTGAAAGAGGCCAAAGACTTTCGTTAGCAGCTCAAGACTGAGAGGTCTTCTTTCATGCCGTCTGTTCATATGTTTGTGAGCCGTCACTCACTGGACATCTGAGTCAGTTCTGGTCAGTCGGAGGAGAAATGCAGCGAGTGTTTGCTGAAACAATATCAACACATTAAAACGTCTGAGAGCTGAGAAAGTGAGGAAACACAGACATAAAACCACTGTGTGTTTCCTGAGGGTCATAAATCGGCCCGATGCCCCGAAACCGCATTCCCACAGGAACAATGTGCATCTCTCCTTGCTGACTGTGTGAAAGTATGTGTGTGTGTGTGTGTGTGTGTGTGTGTAAGTAGCTAAATATTTAATATTTGACAACTTTTACAATATAAATTATTAATTTGATATTAATTAGTAATTATATAAAATATATTTAAGTACTAACAGATATTTCTCAAATGTTTTCATAACTGAATATGAAGAGACAAGAAACATTTTGCAGTTTCGCATTTTCAAAAATATGCATACATTCACTCTTCTTCATATTTTTAAATACACTTTTTATTTGTTAAACAGTCCCCTAATGTTAAAGACATTTAAAGACATCACACTTGATAAAAACAGATGCTCAGACCTTGTGTTTTAAAGTTGGCATAAAATCTATTTTTGCATGTAGTTGATTTTATTGTGAACATTTCATCC
>NW_015547739.1:184366-187987 GCF_001515605.1 Sinocyclocheilus anshuiensis
CATGCTCCAATAATCTTTATTTAGAAATAATGTCATGCATGTGGAAATGAGAGAATTGATCAAGTAGTTGTAATCTGCAAGGCTGTAGAGTTTAGTAGCGACGCTATGACATGTTCCTACCAATATCAGCCATACTAAATTGTCCCTAGCAATAATTTTGATCAAACAATTAAATATGCCTGTATGAAACCACTGCTTTTGTAAGTTTGGCCACATTTGAAATAAATAATTCCATTGATATTACCTGAGAAGTTAAATAAATAAGCTAGAAAACCATTTTATAGATGTGTGGAGTAAGTACATATAATGTAGCAGAAGTGTTTCAAGCACACAAGCACAGTTCAGATGAATGATAAAGTTGATCCTCTTTAACTTTATGATGTTCTGTTGTTTTGTGTTCATCTGCTGCTCTCATTTGCTCTTTTTACATTGACTATCACTCTATAGAGACTCATACAATCAGATACAAAAATAATTTCTCAAATATTTATTACAATAGCCTATATACTGATAAATTCAACATACACTTCAATGGTGTGAGAGACTGGATGCTTTCAGCTGATTTCTATTGAACTGTCAGTAGACTTGTGACAGTATTCGGTAATGCGATACATCACGGTAATGAATATGCACGATATTGTTATCGTGGGCACTTCTAAATACCGTGAATAATTATATATTACAAATTATTCCGAATTTTGAATGCATTTTAAGAATACTTTTCCCATCAACTGGTCAAAATGCACAACGCTGTATGTTGCATGAAAGACTCGTGCGCACTCTGATGTAAACAAGCGCGGACGAGAAGCACATGGCGGAACGTGAGAGACGCTCTGGATGAAAGCGCACTTTCACTAGCAATTAATCACAACATGAAAATTTGATACCGGCATATCCCTAACTGTCAGCAATAGAACTGCAGCTCAAACTATTTCAAATATAGTAAATTAAGTCACAATGTTTCCATCTAACATGTATTTTGAGCTGCAGCTCATCATTTTAATGGAGCGTTTCACTAGTTAGCAGTAAACCGGTTACCTCACCTGAATATGTTCTAGATTTGTGTTGGATGTTATCTTTGGAATGGAAATATGGATATTTGTAACCATCATACATTTTTCCGCTTATTTCAGTTAATCTCATAAAACTAGCGAGTTAAGCCAGTAGTAGTGCTGAGTGTCGTGTAAACATGACTGAAGACGAGAAAAGAGGAACAGACGAACCGATTCAATTGAGTGAGTCATTTACGCTGGAATCGCTCCGATTGATTCAAACTCGTGACTTATTTCAGTTCAAGTGATTCACTAGCAAAAACCAGATCAAAAGAGCCATTCATTTTCCAATTTCGACATGGCTTGTAATGATTTTAAAAAGCACAAAGGGTGAAACGGAGCTTTTCGAAACCATTGCGTCCCAAAATGATTCACTGTTTCGAAGCGCTCAAATCGGATCGCGTATCGCGTATCGCGAATCATTTGATTCAAATCGGGACTTCGGAGCGCGAATCATTTGATTCAGATCGGGACTTTGGATCACGAATCATTTGATTCAGAACGGAACTTCGGAGCGCGAATCATCTGATTCAGATTGGGATTTCGGAGCGCGGATCACGAATCATTTGATTTAGATCGGGACTTCGGGTCACGAATCATTTGATTCAGATCGGGACTTCGGATCACGAATAAATTGATTCAGATCGGGACTTCGGATCACTAATCATTTGATTGGGATCATTTGATTCAAATCGGGACTTTGGATCACAAATCATTGGATTCAGATCATTTGATTCAGATCGGGACTTTGGATCACGAATCATTTGATTCAGAACGGAACTTCGGAGCGCGAATCATCTGATTCAGATTGGGATTTCGGAGCGCGGATCACGAATCATTTGATTTAGATCGGGACTTCGGGTCACGAATCATTTGATTCAGATCGGGACTTCGGATCACGAATAAATTGATTCAGATCGGGACTTCGGATCACTAATCATTTGATTCAGATCATTTGATTCAGATCGGGACTTCGGATCACGAATAAATTGATTCAGATCGGGACTTCGGATCACTAATCATTTGATTCAGATCATTTGATTCAGATCGGGACTTCGGATCACGAATAAATTGATTCAGATCGGGACTTCGGATCACTAATCATTTGATTCAGATCATTTGATTCAGATCGGGACTTCGGATCACGAATAAATTGATTCAGATCGGGACTTCGGATCACTAATCATTTGATTCAGATCATTTGATTCAGATCGGGACTTCGGATCACGAATAAATTGATTCAGATCGGGACTTCGGATCACTAATCATTTGATTCAGATCATTTGATTCAGATCGGGACTTCGGATCACGAATAAATTGATTCAGATCGGGACTTCGGATCACTAATCATTTGATTGGGATCATTTGATTCAGATCGGGACTTTGGATCACAAATCATTGGATTCAGATCATTTGATTCAGATCGGGACTTCGGATCACGAATAAATTGATTCAGATCGGGACTTCGGATCACTAATCATTTGATTGGGATCATTTGATTCAGATCGGGACTTCGGATAACTAATCATTTGATTCAGATCATTTGATTCAGATCGGGACTTCGGATCACGAATAATTTGATTCAGATCATTTGATTCAGATCGG
The DNA here is from genome assembly GCF_001515605.1 of Sinocyclocheilus anshuiensis. Classification (NCBI taxonomy): domain Eukaryota; kingdom Metazoa; phylum Chordata; class Actinopteri; order Cypriniformes; family Cyprinidae; genus Sinocyclocheilus; species Sinocyclocheilus anshuiensis. The sequence continues at coordinate 187,024 of NW_015547739.1, forward strand.
GACTTCGGATCACAAATCCTTTGATTCAGATCGGGACTTCGGAGCGCGTGTCACGAATCATTTTTTTTCTGATTTCTTTTTTATTATTATTAAACAGTACAAAACATCGAACCATTAAGACCGTACAGTTATAAAAACAAAACAAAGGAAAAAGAAAGAAAGCATACACAAATACAAATCCCTAAGATAATTAACCGTGGTTTTACTAAAAGTGTAACCATGTTTTTTTTTTGCCTTAAGGGCCATATGACTCCTCAGTGGATGATTGTGAAGGACTTATTAGAGCAGCTCATGATCAGATAACCCACAGAGACGTGAAGGTTTTCATTAGGATCTTGTTGTTTGTCTTTTTTAAGCGTGTTGTATTTGCTGTTCTTGCAGTCAGTGTTATATTTCCCGCAGCACTAATGCAGCGCGTGTCTGTCGGGTTCTGATCTTCATGGCCGTCATGATGGTTAAACGTTATTTCTGGAGCTCAGTTGCTTTCACCACAGAGCAGCCTCTATATTTACTGGGACAGCTGTGAGCTTTACACCTGTTAAAAAAGACAATTCAACAGTTGTGTGAAACCAGACTCACTCTGAATGAAGCTGCAATATGCTTTTCAGCATGAAGATTTTAAATAGAAGGTGTTTGGTGATCGGTTGAAGGCTGTGATGCGGGACAGCCCATATTTTGAGACACCGCTACTTTTTTTGAGGGTGTCACATTTACAGAAACACGAGACCAAAGAGAGAGAGATGTGTGTATATATATATACAGTATCTCACAGAAGTGAGTACACCCCTCACATTTTTGTAAATATTTTGTTATATCTTTTCATGTGACAACACTGAACTGGTCAAAAATATGGAATAATTGATGTTCTTGAAAGAAGTCTCTTCTGCTCAGCAAGGCTGCATTTATTTTGATCAAAAATACAGTAAAAATTGTGAAATATTATTATAATTTAAAACAGCTGTTT
>NW_015547739.1:187997-199737 GCF_001515605.1 Sinocyclocheilus anshuiensis
CATTACTCCAGTCTTCAGTGTCACATGATCTTCAGAAATCATTCTAATATGCTGATTTGCTGCTCAAAACACATTTCTGAGTATTATTAATGTTGAAAACGTCATATTTTTGTAAAAAAGTGACACTACAATTAAAAGTTTTTGAAGAAAAAACATTTATCAAAAGTGACAGTAAAGACATTTATAATGTTACAAAATATTTCGATTTCAAATAAATGCTGTTCTTCTGAACTTTCTACTCATTTGTGAATCCTGAAAAATAAAATGTATCACGCTTTCCACAAAAACATTGTGCAGCACAACTGTTTTCAACATTGATAATAATCAGAAATGAAAATAAATTACAGTTTAACATATTATTAAAACAGAAAACAGCTATTTTAAACTGAAATAATATTTCACAATTTTTACTGTATTTTTAACCAAATAAATGCATCCTTGGTGAGCAGAAGAGACGTACATTAATAATAATATAATATTAAACTTTTGACTCAAACTTTTGATTTTAAATATTTGATATATATATATATATATATATATATATATATATATATGTATAAAGACGTGTGGGTTGGTAGAAGCTTGTCCTCATTCGTTTGTTGTCTGTTGGTGTTAGTGCTGATCTGAGATCATCTCAGCGGACGCATGTGGATGTGAAGCTCAGCATGAATGAGTGAGTTTCTCTGTTCAGATCATGTCCTTCTCAAACACGTGTTCCTTTCATCACAGTTATGTCAGATTAATTCAGGGTAAACACACTGGACTGGAGCAGCAGCTCACGCTGGATTCATTCATACACACCAAACACTCATCGTGACACTCAGTTATTACTGTAAATGAAGCATTAGACTGGATTTATAGATCTGTTGTGTTGAGCTGCAGACGGGTTATGATAGTATTCTCACTCACTCACTCACACACACACACACACACACACACAGGTTTACCATAGCACATTACAAGTTGTTACAATTACATTCAATTCAGACAGGTCGTCACCATCTAGACTCCCCACCACACACACACACACACACACACAGACTCAGCGGTTCGGATTAATTAGTTCCTCATCGTAACGAGCTTCAGAAGGACTGGTTAGTTGTGTCAGTGATTAGGTTGAGAGCGAATAGTTTAAAGCAAATGAAAGCAGGCTAAATTTGCTCCTTCAGGAAAACTCAGTGAATGCTGCTGTCTGTAAATTTGATCTTGTGGGATTTATGATCTCATTCTCAGAGCTGATTAACACTTCAGTTAATAACAATAAACACTTTTGATGTTTTTTATCCACAGAAATGCAGCGTCCTTGTGCTGTTTATCTCAGTAAACACATTCTGGATGGATAAATACTTTATGTTATACATTTATTAAATACTGATTGAGATACTATTATAGTTTTTATTAATATTCTGAATCAGTTTTTTTATTTTCTGTTTTAATTATAAAGTTTTATTAATTTTGTTGTATGTTTTTGTCATTTTTAGTAGTTTTTAATCTATCTATCTATCTATCTATTAATTACAAAAGAAAAAAAAAAGAAAAAGATCAATTTAACACTAAATCACACTAGTTACTGGATGAATATAGTGCAGTTACTTTATTTAAATTGTGTTAAATGTTGATAAATGGTGCTAAAACAGGCTTTAAGCCAAATATCATTCGTATTTCTTTGATTTTATGGTGCATGACCCAGACGTTTGACAGTATTCATAAGACTGATCCACTTTTCTCGATCAGCCGTTCTTGTTTGACTGAAGGTTCTGGTCTGGTTTCAGTGGTTCTGCTACATGATTCACTGCTGTCTGTCGCTCTGAATCTGAATATTCATGTTCATGTGAAGGAAATGATCTTCAAAGCCTCGTTGGATGAGTCTAACGGCCAGCGGATCCGATGGGAAGCGGCACATATTCAGGTCACGCTCCTCTTTATTATTCCACAGAACATGAGAGAATATGATTATGAGTGTTTGAGGCCATGTTTAATAATTGAGAAAAACGAATCAGTTTGAAGACAGTTTTTTCATCTTGGTTTATTTTAGCGCTCAGGATGTTGAGTTGAATGTGGTTTTGGTGGCTTGTTCACACAGTTAAAGCCATCTCTAAACAACCTCTCGTTCTGTTTCTCTTTTCAGAATATCAGAAACATCTCGAACCGTTTCCCTTTTCTCCGGCGTCACATTTGTGTCGTTTCACATTAAACAGTAATTTCATGAATGTTTATGGTGGTTAGTTTGATCTGCTGCTCTGTTAAACATCTCACCATCACTCTTTTACATGTTTTCTAAATCTAAAACACTAAATGAGATCAGTCTGATTTATTGAGTCTGTTTTCATTTAAATGTTTAGTGTTGTTGTTGTATGCATTTGTCATTTTTATTTAATTTATTTTATTTTCTTAAATGTGTGTATATATATATATAGTATTTATAGAGTTTTAGCTTTTAGTTTTAATTACTTTTTCTTATTTGTAAGTCGCTTTGGATAAAAGCGTCTGCTAAATGACTAAAAGTAAAAGTAAAGTAAAGTTTCAGGGCTATTAAACACTGTAAAAAAATCATTTCTCAAAGTTATAAAAAAAATATTGGAGTATGTGTTACAAGGAAATACAATTTCTGTTTTTCTGCTTCAAAATTTCATTTTTTTTAATTCAATGTGCTACTTGCTGTTTCTTTCTAACTGTTTGTGAAATTTACTAACAATAAACTGAAACTAAAACCAAAAACATGCATGAAATAAATGATAACGGAAATAAAATAAATGTTAACTTGAAATAAAATAAAATAATAATAATAATAAAAAAAGTATATTAAATATTAAAAACCTTGAATTTATTTTATTTAATCTAGTTCCAAGTCAACATATCTTCATTCAGTTTAACTTGATTTACTAAAATAACTAATACTAAAACTGAAATATAAATCAATACAAACTATGTATACATATTTTGCAAAGAACAAAAACTTAATATACTAAGTATATACAGTATATACTAATTCAAAACACTAATAAAATATACTATATATATAGACTTAAAAAACAACTATTATTTATACTACAATTTTAATATAAATTATTATTATTATAACAATTATATTTAATTAATATAAACTTTTAACGTTTAACTAATAAACTTTTAACTATGTTTAATAAAAACTATAATAGTATCTCAATTACATTAAATTAACACTAGTCTGTTTCATTTAAAGGGATAGATCACCCAAAAATTAGCCCATGATTTACTGATTCTCAAGCCATCCTAGCAGTATATGACTTTCTTCTTTCAGACGAATCCAATTGGAGTTATATTAAAAAATGTCCAGGCTCTTCCAAGCTTTATAATGGCAGTGAATGGGTGTTTCTGTTCAACAGTCCAAAAGAAGTCCAATAAAGTGCATCCATCCGTAATAAAAAGTGCCTCACATGGCTCCTGGGGCTGAATAAAGTCCTCCTGAAGCGAATCGATGCATTTGTGTAAGAAACATATCCATATTTAAAATGTTATAACCACTTTTCTGTAGCTTGGACTAACTGTTGTACGCGGAAGCTGTTCTGGCGGCTGATTGTAGGACGTAGCGTAAGATCTGGTGAGAATATGGTCGTCTCGCGAGGACTGACGTTTGTTTACAGGAGCAGAGGAAGCAAAGTTTCCTTACTTTAGCAAAGGAAAACCAGTTTTGTTTTGCTCTCTCCGCTGCGCTTCCACATTCGTCACTTCTCACCGGAGCTTACGCTACGCCTACATCATCCGCCGGAATAATCGCACGTACGACAGTTAGCGGAAGCAAGAGATTACGGTTTATAACGTTTTAAACATGGATTTTTTTCTTACAAAAATGCAGAGATTCACTACAGGAGGCCTTTATTCACCGCTGGAGCCGTGTGGGATACTTTTTTATTATGGATGGATGCGCTTTATTGGACTTCTTTTGGACTATTGTAAAATAACACCCATTCACTGCCATTATAAAGCTTGGAAGAGCCAGGACATTTTTAAATATAACTCTGATTGGATTCGTCTGAAAGAAGAAAGTCATATACTGTACACTTAGGATGGCTTGAAGGTGAGTAAATCATGGGGTAATTTTCATTTTTGGGTGAACTGTTCCTTTAAGATGTGTTTTATGCCATGTGGCAAAACATTTGTTGAATATGTAAACGCCAGGTACTTTGTTGAAAGACTCTCTAGTAGTTTAAAGTAAAACCCTCTCTGGGTTTGTAATGAATCTCTCCCAGTATGAGCGCAGCGCTCAGGAATGCAGCGATGGCAAAGAATCAATTAATCATTCCTCTCGTCTCTTTAGACCAGCACCAGTCCTTAAACCAAACCAAACTAACTCACGTCCTGGTCTTTGTGCTCAAACGCCGAGCTAATAATAGACTCGCCTGGAATCTCTCTCTCTCTCAGATCGACCATCGTGAACCAATCCGGGTTAGTGGGGAATGTTCTCTGGAATGACAATTAACCGAAACAAAGACGAACCAGCGCAGTGAACCGGGACAAATGAGAGGTTTAGCAGCTGCCAAGAGCCGTAACTGTGCAGAGATTGATTTTATTCACTGTAAAAATACATGCAAGAGCGTCAGCGCTTGATCCAGAGCTTATCATTCCTAATAAAGACAGATCAGAGCTGCAGTCTTCATAATCACTGGATACTGATGTTCTTACTTGCGATATCTGTCTTGTTCCCCAGTACAAATATCCAAACATCCTTAAATCAAGACACATTTACTTAAGAAACGAAATGGCATGAGATAAGAAGTCATCAGAAATTGATACAGTTAGGTGAGTTTATGCTTAAAACAAATGAAGAACAAATATCTGCCAATGGGGTCAGAAAAATAAACTCTGTAAAGCCTGACATGAAATAGTATGAAAAATATAATTTTTTGAAATGTCCATTAAACCTTTAGGCAAAAAGGTTTGCATATGTGTTTTTTGTTTTGTATAATATTTGATTCATCTGGCTTTTATGGCTCATATAGTCTGATACAGACATAAAATGATCTAAATATCAGTGGTCGCTCTATATCTGCAGTAATCTGTCTCAGTAAGACGAGATTGAAATGCTCCAAACATATAATGCAGTGATTGAGAGCTGAAGAAATAAAGGCTCCTCAGAAGATGTGAGATGTTCTGGAGGCTTGTGAAGATCATTCCTCCGCTGAGGAACAGTGAAAGTAAAGCTTCTGGAAACAAACGCTCCTCAAAAGATCCTGAGGATCAGATTTGAGACTCTAAAACATGATTGATGGAGAATCAAGTAAAGCTGAGCTGCTTCAGTCCAGTAAGTGTTCATCTGGAGATATTACTGCAGTTATTCTGACGCTTACTTGATCAAAATCAGTCAAGATTTGACACGAGAAGCTCGAGCTGAAGCTGGACGTTTCTACAATTACACTAAAAGAGCTTTGACTGGATAAAAACTCTAAACTATCAATCAGAGACAGACGACATGCAGGAGATCGAGTGAGAAACAGGTTTAACAGCAGAGTTTTGATCATTTAGAGGCCTAGAAATCATGAAATTCAAAGTCTAAAACTATTCAAAAAGAGAAGTGAAAAACAGGTTTTAATGACTAGCTGTGAAAGTAAACAGTGTGGAATAGTAATGAGCGTCCGTTAATGTCCCGTCTGTCCTGATGGGGCTCTGTGTCCGTCTCTGAACAACCTGAGCTAATTAATCCTCGTCCCGCAGCTGACGAGCTCTCGGCTGGACGTCTTTGTCTCTGCATTCCCCGTATGTCCTGATGGGGCTCTGTGTCCGTCTCTGAACAACCTGAGCTAATTAATCCTCGTCCCGCAGCTGACGAGCTCTCGGCTGGACGTCTTTGTCTCTGCATTCAGTCTCGTCTCGCTCCAGTGTGAGAATCGGCCGCTTGAGCTTGTTTGTGAGCGAGTTCAAAGCCACGGAGCGGAGATTAGACACTGTTCCCGCATTCTGACGCTCATCTACAGCTGAGAGGAATTAACAGCTTCGCCACAACGAGAGCAGTCATGTGTGAGACTGAGAAAACGAGCTGGATATCACTAATGAACACTCACTTACACTCCGCAAATGCTCGGGTGAACGAAGCCTCAGGTCGTCAATGGGAGGGAAAGTTCATCAGGAATACAAAAAAAAAGTTATTTTGCTTTTCTGAAACTTGACCAGCAAGCTTTAATCAGACTCATAAATACAAAACCATAACTTACTTCAAATTAGAGACAGTAAAAAAATCCAACTATTAGCCTATACTGTATATGTGACCCTGGAGCACAAAAGCAGTCTTAAGTCGCTGGGGGATATTTATATACCCAAAATACATTGTATGGGTCAAAATTGTAGATTTTTCTTTTATGCTAAAAATAATTAGGCTATTAAGTAAAGATCATGTTCCATGAAGATATTTTGTAAATTTCCTACCGTAAATATATCAAAACTTAATTTTTGATTAGTAATATGCATTGCTAAGAACTTAATTTGGACAACTTTAAAGATGATTTTCTCAATATTTCGATTTTTTTGCACCCTCAGATTCCAGATTTTCAAATAGTTCCAAATATTGTCCTATCCTAACAAACCATACATCAATGGAAAGCGTATTTATTTAGCTTTCAGATGATGCATAAATCTCAATTTCGAAAAAAATTGACACTTAAGACTGGTTTTGTGGTCCAGGGTCACATATTTAGTTCTTTTTTATTTTTATTTAAAGTGATATTTCACCCTAAAATATTATTTTCTGAACGTTTTCTATTGGTTATGCATTAACGTTAAGGAAACATTCCATTTTATCACTTTGCAAACATTATGAGAACGTTACTTTTGAATGTTCCGAAACAAGTAGTTACATTTAAAAAAAAAAAAAAATGTTTGACAAATGTCCAAATACATGAAAAAGGTTCCATGGATGTTTTTGTGCTAACATTTCGAGAACATCTTAGAATTTTCTTAACTAAACGTTCAACTAAAGTTGTGTTTTGGGTGAAAATAGAAAAAATTGAATACTGTAAGAAAAGTTTTTGTAACTTTTAAATAACATCATAATCAAGAACATTTCAACATTTTAGAAACATTTCAAAACACTGTTCTTATAACATTTTTATAACCTAAAACTTCAGGACAATGGAACCGGAAGTGCTGAAATGCAGCTTGTTTCCGGGTTTGGGCCTACAAATATACTGTAGGTCATCCCTGTGAAGAGAGCGCGAGAGAGAACCAGTGTGAGCGTCTGATGGTTTTGTGTGTCTGCTGTGTGTAACACACAGTTCGTGCTGATTTAACGCGAGCGGCTCAGTAAAAGAGCAGTGTGATTTCCTCCGGGTTAACGGCACGTTTACTTCATTACCGGAGCTCATAAGAGCTGCTGGGTTTGTCGTGTAAAATCAGTCTTCAGATTAGCAGCGCCGCGGCCATCTGGAGCTCATAAACGCGCAGTGTAAAAAGATACGGCGCTTTTTAAAGGCGTGAGATCTCCATCTGGGCTGGTTACTGGAGTCTCTCTCTGAATTAGCAGCAGTCATGCGAACAGGTGTGTGATGATGGAGATATTACAGTGATGTCTTCATAAGCACAGATTGACTGTGTGCAGAGTTTTACTTTTACTTTATATATAGCCTACCATATATTTCTGAGATCTGTGTAAATCCTGACCGGTTCAGCATGACAAATTATTCATATATTCACCATAAAATTCACCTGAATATATCTGTGTGTGTTGCCGAGTGAGTGATAATACAACCTAGAAAGGGGTTTTATTGTTCAGATTTTAATACCTTTTAATATTCAGCTAACAAAAACATGTTCTAAGAACATTGTGATAAGGTTTCCATTAAGTGATGAAAATGTTATTTCTGATTTTTTTTGGGGGGTTATGCAAACAATAAGGGAACATTGAATCATTTTGCAAACATTATGTGAACGTTACTTTTGAATGTTCTCTGAACATTAAAAAATGTTAGATGAACGTCCAACTAGAACATTTCAGAAAAAAACTAAAACCTGCATAAATAATCTTATCGTACCAACGTTCCCTAACGTTCAATGTTATTTCTGTATATTTTCTGAATGTAGGGTTTTTTAAAAAACGTTTTTTCTTGGTTATATGAATGTTAAGGGAACGTTCCATTTTGTCATTTTGCGAACGTTACCTTTGAGTGTTCTCTGAATGTTCTGAAACAAGTAGTTACATTTAAAAAACTTTGGACAAACGACTAACATGTTTCTGAAATAAAACATTCCATGAACAATGGTTAAATTACATTTTTGTGTTAATGTTTTGAGAACAATATTATTGACCAGAAAACTCTGAATTGTGTATGGATTTTGCAATTTAATCAAATCAATACAATTAATTGAATACAATTTAATTACAGCAACAGATATGCAGTGAAAATGACTGAAGTTTCACAAGAAGCAGAACTCATTGTTTGCTGAAATATTCCTGCAAATAAATATTCAGTCTCACTTCCACAGGATACAAACACACAAAACATCAACCTCGACCAAAGCAGACTGCTCTATTTATAGTCTCTGTGTTTTGTGTGAGAGCGATTGTGTTTTTCCTGGAGTTTATCAGACAAACTCAAACTCACACTCTCAGTCACAGGAGCACGTGTGCTTTGATGTCATACTGGATCTTTATGATCAGATGAAGCTCTCCTGTCCTCTCTGAGCGTGACACAGGAAGCAGTTTTCTGCTTAATGCCACATGATTTCCTGCCGGCAGGAGAGACTCATATAACTAGAGTTAGAGAGCCGTGTCTAATCCCCACGGCTGCAGAAAAATCATATTTCTGCTGTAAAACATGACGTGTGCAGTGATTCTGGCAGATGATTCACTGTGGAGCCAGTCGTTTTTCTTTTCTCTGGAGACGCCCACAGCTTACTATCTGCACTCGTTTGGGGGATTTGAAGATTTCATGTGCTCTGTTTTCACTGCAGATGGAAAAATGGCCCACAGAGCGTCCGGAGGGCATGTGACATGTCCCGCTGGAGTTTATCATCTGCTTAACCTGGAGTTATCCAGTCTGAACCGCAGTCACTCCTCTAGCTGCTGTTATCACTAAACACACACACACAGTTCCTGCTGGAGTCCTTTCATACACCCACACTAGACTATACACACTGCACCCTACACACTAGACACTGTACACTGCATACTACACACTAGAAAATGCACACTAGACACTGTACACTGCATACTACACACTAGACAATGCACACTGAACACTAGACACTGAACACTAGACACTGCGCACTACACACTGGACACTACACACTAGACACTGCATACTAAACACTGTGTACTACATACTTTACACTGCATACTACATAATACACACTAGAGTGAGCGCCAGCCCATACAAACTGGGGCGGGGGGGCATTCGCATTTCTAAAGGGGGCTTGGTAGAAATTGCGTTCCGGGGACATGGTGGTGTGCTTACCTAGGTGGCCGGGTACACACCACACACTGCACACTACACCGCAAACTACACACTAGACACTGCACACTACACACCGCAAACTAGGCACTGCACACTACACACCACAAACTACACACTAGACACTGCACACTAGACAATACACACCACAAACTATGCAGTACACACTGCATGCTACACACTAGACACTAAACACCACAAACTACACACTACACACTACACAGTACACACTGCACGCTACACTCTACTCACTACACACTACAGACAGCAAACTACACACAAGACACTACAGACAGCAAACTACACACTAGAAACTGCAGACTGCACACTACACACTACACAAACTACACACTGCACACTAAAGACTGCGCACTACAAATTACATACTACAAACTACACAGTATGCACTACAAACAGTGAATTTGATAAATACTAAGTCAAATAAGCTGTCTTTATACACACAAACAAACACACACACACACACTTAACAGTAACTAAGGGGGGAGGGCGGGTGTATTACTGGCCACATTGGTCTATAGATACAGTATTAGTATTGAAATCAACCAGCAGATAACACTGGTCAACCACTAGTTCATACAGTCTGATGTGGCAAAACACATACTTGTCCAATTGTTTTTAGCATAGTAATTCATTTTGAAGCTTATTAGTCAAGTGCTTTTACCATCTGAACAATTATAAGCCCTTCTAGATGGACTTATCACTCACTCAACAACAACTAACACACATGAAAATACATTCAGGTCAGTGGATGCTGAAAATATGAGTAATTCATCATGCTGGAGCGGTCAGGATTTACACTCCTGTCAGAAACATGTCCGAACTCCAGCGTTCAGAATCTCTCCAAAATCCCAGATCCACTGTGACAGACTTTACTACAGGCCTAAGGTTATGATGGCTGTTTATGACAGCAAACATCTAAACACATGACTCCTAAAATGATTTACCAGCTGTTTTCCTCAGGACACCTCAAAATTTACAGCAGTTTCAAACCTTCCTTCAAACTCTGCATTTTTGTGTTCATAAATGCTCATGAATGCAGTGTGCAGGTCTGTTTGAAATGAACTTCCTGAACTGCTGCACATCTACAAATACTCCTCATGAATGAGTTCAGAGCTGCTGAAACTCAGGATCGCAATGCTCAGGATGAACCGCAAACCCCGAGACACAAACCACACAGAAAGAGATGGACAGGAGGAGAAGAGATGATGTGATGAAGTGAAAAACTGAAACGATTATCCACTAATCCCCCCCCCCCCACACACACTCAAAACCAAAACTCATTTATAATCCAGTGTCGGTGAAGCTGCTTCCAAACTTTAGGTTTGTTTATTTTTTTACAGTTTTCTCGATTGCTTAAACACTATCACCAGGCTTTTGAACTAAAATTTAAAAACCATAACGCCATTTATCAAAAAGCACACCCATTTCCCTAAACTATAAACACTATTCCTCTTTTTGACACATGAATCAGATTTGTTGAACTGTCACTGCAAAACTCTACACACAAATCCCTTAATTTCTCATTGCCTAGACCATGTTGTCATTTAGAAAGCACTAGCATTCAATATTGTTCACTCTTTTAACTGTTACTGCAAAACTCTACACACAAATCCCTTCATTTCTCATTGCCTAGACCATGTTGTCATTTAGAAAGCACTAGCATTCAATATTATTCACGCAAGTCAGCATAGCTTGAGCTCAATTAGCACACAGTTACCCAGGTGGAAACACTAAGAGTCAAAATTGAACACACATCAATCAGATCCTTCAATAAATAAATAAAACGGCCCGAATCAGTTCACTGAGTTTTGGAACAATGGATCCACAGAGAAATGAAGGTATAGGTTGAAGAGGAAGAGGAAGAGGAGGAGGAGGAGGACGTGGTGAAGGAGGAGGAAGAGGATGTGGTGAAGGAGGAGGGAGAGGAGGAGGACATGGTGAAGGAGGAGGAGGAGGGAGAAGAAGGGCAAGGAGACAAGCAGTCTCAGATGAAATTCGAGCCACTTTAGTTGACCATGTCCTTGTCCATGGTATGACTATGAAGGAGGCTAGGAGGTGAAGAAGAGGAGGAGGAAGAGGATGAGCAAGAGCAGTAAGGAGTGGAGGAAGAGGTGAAGGAAGAAGGAAGAGGAGACTCAGATGAAATTCGTGCCACTATTGACCATGTCCTTGTCCATGGTATGACTATGAGCGAGGCTGGGCAATGAGTTCAGCCAAACTTAAGTTGCTTCACCATCGCCTCGATCCTAAGAACCTTCAGGGAGGAAAACAGGTAGGTGTACCTCAGTGTACTCTACTGT
>NW_015547739.1:201833-203754 GCF_001515605.1 Sinocyclocheilus anshuiensis
TAGCAGTGATATGAAAAGCCATGTTTCTGAATGACAGAACCTAGTGATGCCATGTAGACAGAGAAGAGAAGTGGTCCAAGTACTGAGCCCTGTGGCACCCCAGTATCTAGATGTTGCGACTTGGACACCTCACCTCTCCAAGATACCTTGAAGGTATAATAATAATATTATAAAATAATAATGTTTATTAATATTAATAAACATTATTTTATATAGTACCTTTAAAAAGCAACACAAACAATACAATTTTATTTGCCATTAACAATTCAACCTGATAAAAATCAATAAAAATACATAGCATACATGAATCAATTTTTATTTTTTAAATACACCAATAACAATAATAAACGTTATTTATACCAATTTTAAAAAAGAAGCTTCTCAGAGTGCTTTACATAATAAAAAATACCATTTTATTTGACATTAACAATACTAATTAATAAAATAAGCAAAAATAAATACAAATACATAATATTACATGATCAATTAAAACTGTTTTTAGGTAAGTTTTAAAAAATAAGATAAAAGAAATTATGTGTAATATATAATAAAATATACTGTATGAATATATAATTTTTTTAAACTATGAATTTTTTTTGAATGAATGAATGTCAATTAAGATGGATACTGATTTTACTTAGTTTAGTGACTCCAAACACTGATTCAGATTACTGAACTTGTGTGTGTGTGTGTGTGTGTGTGTGTGTGTGTGTGAGTGTGTGGTGTGTGTGTGTGTGTGTGTGTGTGTGTGTGTGTGTCTGTCTATCTGTCTGTCTGTCTGTCTGTCTGTCTGTCTGTGTGTGTGTGAGGGTTTGAATGGACTTCTATTCTATTCTGTTAATGTTCATACTGCTGTGATGTGTCTCTTTCTTTTGTTTCCTGTATCAGCGGGTTCACACCAAGAGAAGCTCATTTATCACGTTCTCATTCTACTCGGCTGCGCTGAGGGTGTTTCATTCCTGCTCTCCCATTTAAAGACACACACACTTCCAGCTATTGTGGAACAGGATACGAGAGCTGCTCCCAAACTTCCTGCTTTCCTTGACAACTGGCACAGACGCTGCCACCGAACACAGCGAACCGGCGATCACTGTCCAAACCTCCACAAACACATGTGAGTCTCAGCAGATTTAATGGAGAAATCTCTTAGGTTTCATTTAAAGCAATAGTTCAGCCAAAAATGAAAATGTGCTGAAAATCTGCTCACCCTCAGGCCATCCAAAATTAGGATGAGTTTGTTTCTTCATCAGATTTGGAGAAATGTAGCATTGCATCACTGTCTCACCAATGGATCCTCTGCAGTGAATGGGTGCCGTCAGAATGATCCAGATGTTAACTGATGGACTGGAGTGCTGTGGATTACTTGTGGATTATTGTGATGTTTTTATCAGCTGTTTGGTCTCTCATTCTGACGGCACCCATTCACTGCAGAGCATCCATTGCTGAGACAGTGATGTAATATTAATTTTTTAAATAATATTACTGAATATTAATTGTCATTTTAACCCCAACTGAGGAAGCCAAAGGTGACAGAATAGAAGCTCCCCATTTAATCACACTGATTTCTATGAGAAACAACTGAGATATTAATCGTCTGATAGACAGAGAGACAGAAGAGCGCAGTAAACTCACACATGGTCTGCAGCACTTCATCTGGCACACTGTACTCACTGGATTTGACATGGTGTTCAAAAGTGACGCTGAATTTACAAACAGTTCGACGTTTCACTGCTGACTGAATTTTGGCCAATTCAAGCAACATGACAGTGTTCAGATTTCATATTCTAAAAGACCCTTTGAATGGGTTTATTTTTCCTCCAGAAAATGACTGACCTCAGTTTAGTCTTTCTGTTTCCCTGCTGATATGATTCACTCTGACAGCACACACACACACACACACACACACACACACACACTCTCT
>NW_015547739.1:206887-225933 GCF_001515605.1 Sinocyclocheilus anshuiensis
ATAAACAGAGAGAGTGTGTCTGAACCCCGAATGTTATCAGGAAGGCTAAATATACAATATAATTTTTTTTTGATTAATATTAACCTTTTATATAACCTAACTATGCATTAGCAAACACATCCAAAAAAATCAAAACAAAAAGTCGAGATAAAGAGTTTATAATTACAAAATCTTTAGATGCAAAAGGTTTTAATGCTTTGTACTTTTTAAAATGCATTTCAAATGAATATAGTCGCATGTTATCAATCCCTCTGATTTTTCATGCATTCATGTGAATTTCTATTCATCCATTTAGATGCACATCCAATTTATTCCTCAGACACAAAAAGTCTCATGCATCCTCGTTAAATAATTATGTTTAACTTGGAAATATGTCAAATTAGTGACGTAAAATGAGTTCTGAATGCTGTTTGCTCTTGACTGAAGCTCATGTTTGCTCTTTTGTCATTCAGACGGCAGATTTCAGATCAGAAAAGCTGAAATTTAAGACCCAGCTCAGCATCTGATAAAGCCGGATCCCCGACACAGACACTGAGATTGAGTTTCTTTCATAAAAAGACATGTGTGAGCGAGAGAGATGCAGACAGAGCAGGAGAGAGAGGGACTTTTATGAGGATACTGTCATGTGAATCTCTCTAAAGCTGGCCGCATGAGCCGTGGAGTTCACTGAGTGTTTCCAGCTGCTGTTTCTCAGGTCGGGCTCCAGAACTGTGATGAAGGCTTTGGACCGCAGTGTGTGGCCTCGGACAAAAGCAGCCGAACCCAGAGAGAAGAAGCGCTCAAATACCCCCAATATTAACCGCCCAGTGTTTTCCTGCTCTCGCGTCTGTCTTCATCTGCTGACCTCCTGAAATACAGCAGATCTCATGAAGAATGAGATACTGAATATGAAGAATCGCGCGGTTCATCCATCGGCCAGTCACACTGAACAAAAACAGCTGAACGTCAATATAAACCAGCCCATCTATTTCCATTATGTGACTGATTTCCAAGTGAAAAACGGAGCGCTTCAAATGATAATCTTCTATAATATAATGGTATTATTGGGCATTATTTAAGACCGGGAACCTGTTTTAAAGTCAACAGAGTTCTGGTGTGATGTGATGATTCAGGTAGCAATACAAATGCAAAAAATGATTTTCTGATATAAAATATTTGTTGTCGTTTTCCAGTACAAGTATCTAAACATTCTTAAATCAAGATACATTTACTGGACATGCAAAATGACTTAATATATATATATAAAAAAAATCTATATAAAGTGAGTTTATGCTTAAAACAAGAACAAATATCTGCCAGTGGTAAGAAAAATTAACTCAAAAGAGAACTTAATTAAGAAAACTTAATTCTAAGGAAAAACAAGATTATTTTCTGAATCCCATTGGCAGATATTTTTTTCTTGTTTTATGCATTAATTTTGATGCATTTTTTCAGAAAACAAAACTTTTTTCCTTTTTTCCTTGTTAAACTTTAAACGTATTAAACTGTTTAATAAGTTTACATTTAATTTATTTAGCATACACACACACACACACACTCACACTCCCCCCCACACACACACACACACACGCACGCACTCACTCACTCACTCACTCACACACACACACACACACACACACACACACACACACACACACACTTTAGGCCCCCCTGCCCTACATCACGCCCCAATATCAAACCACAAACTGATGAGTCCCCACCACACACACACACACACACACACACACACGTGCATATTAATATGCATTCTGACCAACAAACAAACAATCCAAATAATCAAAACAATAATTTGAAAGAGTTTATAATGACAAAATCTTTAGATGTAAAAGATTTTAATGCTTTAATGCTGACGATTGTTAATTTTATTTTTTTTCATTTAATAATAAAAATGATAATTATGTAATAATTAATTTAAAGATTTAAATTAATTGAAAAAATTAATGCTGAACTTTTTATTCCATTTCAAATGCATCAACCAGGACAGTAGCATTTTCATCCGTGCATCAAATCAATACCTCATAGATAAAAAATCATATTAAAAAAGAGTTTTTTGAAAGAAACAGTTGTTTGTGTTCCTGAAACCAAATGTAGCCGTTCTGAGAGTGTTTCAGTGACGGGTCAGACGCTGCCAGCCGAGTGTTTTCCAGCTCCGCTTTAGATGGAAATGACTATTAAGTCATATTTGGCATTTTAATGGCTGTGTGACATCAACGGTGACCAAAGAAAACACTCGAAGTTGAGAAAAGAATTACAGCGTATTATTATAACCTTCCTTTCTGGAACTGCTGTTTATAAATTGGACTTACATGAATTAAGGCATGTAATGACAACAAAGCTGAACCCACAAGACAGAGCAAAGCAGGAGGCCTGTTTTTCTTCGCCTTTTTTAACGGGGCTGAAATCTGAGTTTTGTTTTTGAAGCGTGTGGGGGAAGAGATCTCTGAAGGACGGGGTTGAAGTAAAGGAGTAAAAGGTGATGAGGAGGGTGAAACGTCTGGGAGAGTGTTGAATTCTGGGACAGGTTGAGCAACATCTGACCGCAGTCAAAACCTCCGTCAGAACACTTCATTTTTACAAAAGTACATCCCTTTCAAGGTTCTTTATCGTGGACAATGTTCTTTGGATGATTCATATTTTCTTCACACTTAGAAAAATGGTTCTTTTAAAGGAATAGTTGACCTAAAAATTAAAATGTGCTGAAAATCCCAGATCAAGATGAGTTTGTTTCTTCATCAGATTCTGAGAAACGTAGCATTGCATCAGTGTCTCACTGAAGTGAATGGGTGCCGTCAGAACGAGAGTCTGATAAAAACATCACAATAATCCACAAGTAATCCACAGCACTCCAGTCCATCAGTGAACATCTGGAGAAGACAAAATCTGAAACAAATCCAGCATTAAGACGTTTTTAACAAAAATACATTGAGTCCATAATCCATAATAACGCTTCCTCCAGACGTGGAAACGAAAGAAAATATTTATCCCCAATTTTAATTAATCAGCAATTTCACTATAAAATGAAGCATCATAATTTAAACAAACATGAAGCTAATGTTCTGATCCTTGAACGCCGGCATTTCTAAAAACGAATACAACACAGAAATAGCAACAACATGGAAGCAATTGATGCTAATTAAGCTTTTTTATTTATAACTCAATAATTGGGTGCATTTGAGTTGTGTGTGTTTTTTTCTTCTAGAGTCTGTGATCAAAAGCGCTCTGTGTGTCTCTCTCTAGAGTCTGATTTCTGGGGCCCGCGGAGGCCCCGCAGCAGGTCTATGCGAACACAATTAACAGAGTTTACAAGAGTCCGTGAGTGTTCTTCACCCGTTTAACCCATTAAAGTGAAGATTCTCTCACTTCTGAAGGGCTTTTATTACTCAAACTGCCACGGTTTGTTAGAGACGCTGTTAACTTCACACAGCTGTCAAGAGTGACTGAATGAGACGTGTTTTACAGACTGACAAACCATCATACATATGTATAGATACACAGTAAAGCTGTCACACCCGGAATATGTGTCTTTCAGGTTTTTACATGTTTAACTTACTGTATATATGACTTCTATTCTGTCAACCATGATATACTTTATATACACTGACACACAAATTGTCTGGAATTTCCTTTATTTACATTATTTTCAGTAAGTTTTTTCTACCATGGGATAAAAAAAAAATGTAATTACAAATTTATATCTTACAATTCTGACCTTTTTTCTTGAAATTCTGACTTCTGATTCTAAGTTTACATCACAATTCTCTCTCTTTTTTTCTCTGAATTCTAAGATTGCACTCAATTCTCATTTTTTTGACTTGGAATTCTACTTTTTTTGTCTTGCAACTTTTTAATCTCACCTGTGAGAAATTGTGAGAAAAAAAGGTTTCCTTAGAGAAACAAGTTTCCTTAGTAATGACCTTTATTGAGCAATAACAAAAAACGCCAAATTTTGTCAAAAATTTCATAATTTCTTTGCATCCAAGCATAGGCGAGTAGCTCACAATTTATTTAATTGACAAGAATATGCTTTAATATTCTAATAAAGTGCATTAGTTATTAGTTGTGTCACAGAAAGTAACTCTCAATATGTAATATCTAATATGTGTGGGATTTTTCTGTGCAAACATTTTTTAATGCCATTCTCATTTTTCTCAGAGACTTCGCTTTGTGTTTGCTGCAGGTCGACTCCAGAAGCGAGCGCGTGAACCGAACCGACTCCGAGCTCGACTCCAGTGTGTGTGTGAGCTGCTTTATGGCAGTGGGAGGAGACCATCCTATTGAGGGACAATTAGCATGAAGAGCAAAGCTTTGAGTCCTGACAGATGAATGCACGAGAGGAGGAGAAAAGAGACGAGAGCATGGGAAAAAGCCCACGGCTAAACACGCCACTCACCGGCACAGACGCACCATTAGCCAATGAATGTTATTGTGGAAATTAATGTCATCTAAAGCCGCTGCCAAGAGCCCAGTATTCTTCACATTCTCTCGTTTCACAGGCTGGAATGTCGACCGTGCAGGATCTTTTGTCTTTGCTTAAATACGCACGAAAATGTGTCAAAGACTCGAGAGAGCGAGATGGACGGAGCTCAAGGATTCTTCTGCTTGTTTTAGCGCCATGAGCTCATGAAGGCCAGTATTGATGCATGACTGTGTGGGAGACCCTGTTCTCAGAGCCTGCACACAAAACAGCTTTACTGTTATTATCACGCATTATTAGCACAAGAAGTCGAGCTGCTTAGGAAGCGGAAACGTTTTATTTTATCATCACAACTCCGAGATTCATTCGTCATATATATATATATATATATATATATATATATATGATGTATATATATATATATACAATTCAAATATATGACTAGTGCTATCATATAGTCAATAACAGCCCAAAGTAGCGCAGTGACCATATCCCAAATATCAAAACTCAAAATATGTCATTTCCATACCTAAAATACATATTGTACAGTCACTGTTATGCACACTGATCATAAACACAGCTCAAAGGCTTCCCTCCTTCACAAAACTTAGCGCAGTTTTATCATCCGTAGAATGCAGAACATTTCAATACAAGCATTTCAGTCAAATGTAATTCATGCAATATTTCAAACTTGAACCCACTGGGGAAAAATCAACGCAACACGGGAAAATGGAGCGCTTTGAAACCGTGAATAATTTTGCGACGCAATGGTTTAAAGGGGTCATTGATTATGATTTCACCTTTTTATTAACTTTAGTTAGTGTGTCACGTTGTTGTTTAAGCATAAACAACGTCTGCAAAGTTACGACGCTCAAAGTTCAATGCAAAGGGAGATATTTTATTTGACAGAATTTGCTTTTTAAGGCCTACAACACATGGCCGGTAGGGACTACAACCAGTTTCTTCCTGGGTTGGTGACATCACGAACCCTAAAATTTACATAAACCCCACCCCCGGAAACAGGCAACAAAGGGGGCAGGGCCATGTTGGGCTTCATAGAACCAGGAACTCAGCAGACCATTTTTTAGTAGTCGCTGGATGTTGGTAGGGACATGTCTCGAGTGTCTCTACTAAATTCTGCACCCTTGCTGGAATCGGATACTTAAAATTACAACTTCGATTCCACTTATTGATTCCTATTTGCGCATTTTAATATGACTTTAAACCATTCAAGAACAAGAAGACTCACGTCCATATGAGGGATTTCCTGGAACGTCATAAGTTTAATACTTCTGAGTCTCACTTGTGAAACAGACATTGCATGAGAGTGTTTAATGCTCCATAATGCTCACACCACCTGATTTTGGGTAAAGATAGAAACATAATACTAAAGTACTTTGTAACTTGAGTTTTTTTTTTAAGCAAACCACTTATTTACTCTTACTTGAGTCATTTAATTCCACCACTGGATGTTTAAAGAGTAAAACTCCTTCAAGTGCATCTGTGTGTGCTTGTATTGAGCATTTAGAGTTGCAGCAGTTCTACAGGTGATTCCTCATGGGTTACAGGACAGTTTATGAATGTCTCACACACACAGGATCCAGATCTAATCAAATGCATGTTAAAGAGAGAGAGAGAAAGATGCGGCAGAACATCTTCAAAACACACTATTGTGAAAGTTACTTCTGTAGCTAAAGATGTGTGTGACATCTACATGTGTGAATATATCTGAAATATGTGGCAGCCATAAATATTTATGACTCAGCATATGTTGTTATTTTTATCAACATATTTTGGTCAGTATGTATGACAATGCAGTTGTTTGTGTGTGTGTGTGTGTGTGTGTGTGTGACCTAATTAAATTAATATTTGAATAATTTCTAGATCATCTGATTGGTGTAGGAGAGGCAATCAGTATTAGCCCCGCCCCTCTCTCCCTGTGCTCCAATCAGCTGACGGAGCAGCTGTTGTTGAGTATAAAGCTCAGTTCTGTGAGGAGTGTTGATGAAGACATTGGTTCTCACATTCTTTTCCTCATAAATCAGCTCTTATTTTCTGTCTTTTCCTCCCTGCTTTAATATAATTTCACCACTCTTTCTATTTTGTTTGAGCCTGATATGATTCTTCAGAACTATTTTTCAACTTTTTGGTTTCCCTCATAAAGCTTAGGCCCGTTTGAGTGAGAATAATCAGCAGACAAATCTTTATATTTATGCTGCAGATGCTTTTATACAAAGCAATCTACACGGAGTTCAATGCTGCGTTTCATCAGTTCACATGTTGCTGGTTGAGCATGAACTATAATTAAGGCCTTCTGAAGTCATATGTGCTTTAATTCAATTCAATTCAAGTTTATTTGTATAGCGCTTTTCACGATACAAATCATTGCAAAGCAACTTTACAGGAAATTAAGTTTCTACAATATTTAGTGGTAGCTTATCAGTGGTGACTGTCAGTTAATGTACATATGGCAGTATTATCAACGTGAATGTTAAAATCTCCGACAATTAGCACTTTATCAATAGTAACCAATAGGTCTTTAATGTGAGGAACAGATGGAAATCCAAGTCTTTAGTTACTGATAATTGAATCTGGCATTTAAACAGTCGTATGACAGGTTTGATGTCTTTTTTTTGTGACTCTAAAGTGTGAATGTAATTTTGAATGAGTGGTGTTCAGTTGCCTTCAGAGCATTTAAAATGCACTTCTGAGATTTTTTTTTTTTGTCATAAATACGTATAATGTAAATATATTTTATAATGTAAAGAAAACTAAATGCTTCTGATCATGTCATTCAAGCACAAAATCAGCTGATTGCATGCCATGTGTTTGACAGATGGCACACAGACGACCTCAGAAGTGTCCTCACACATATGGACAGGAGCTGGATGGGACGTGTTTGGAATGGGATTTTGGGAATCAGACGGATCCAAACTTCACAACGTTCCAGAGAGAACTGAGGGTGTGTACAAACAGTGTCAGATAACCTTCTGAAACCATCCTGAAAGATGTTCTCTTGTAAAAACATCCAACTGAATTTACCGTTTAGCTTATTAAACTCCATCAGGCTGCTTCTGACGGGAAGTTTTAACAGGGTTCTCACAGTTAATGAGCAATACGTTTTCATGATGTTTGTCGTTACGGAAGATGGGTTTTGTGAAATAATTTTAATCCGATTTAAACACTTCAGATAGTTGATCAGACCTGTCAATCGGTTTGATTCATTAAAGTCCCCATGAAATCAAAATTAAAGTTTTTTGGGTGTTAGTATCAATATGTTAGTCTTAAGGTTATTTATAAGGCAGTGTGCTCCAAAACAGTGACAAAATTTGCATTTAGAAGATATAAGCATTCAAAGCTTGCAGTTCGTCACTTCCGCCAAAACGGCTCAACGATTTTTTTGACGTCACATCGTACTTCAGCTTCTCATCAAACTTTCTGTCCAATCAAATGCTCTCTAGAATCAGAAGCCCCACCCCCTACACTATAAAATAGACGCTGAAGCCGCGGCTGAAATCGGTCACTTGTCCACAGAATTAGTATTTTCTGTACAGTGAATGGCACGTAGTGCACTACATAGGGGACAGGGAACGATTCAGTGTAAATATGCTTTCCATTGATGTTTCTAAGCATTTCAGGGGACATTTAAGTGAATGTAAATGAAGCATTTTTTCAAATTATTGTGTGTTGCAGAAGCATCAAAAATAAAAACCAAACTTTTCAAAAATCAATGCGACCACCTATTTGGAAATTGATTTAAATGATCATGAAAGTCATGCTTGTGTAGGTTATATACTGTAAGTCTGATCAAATATGTGTGATTGTTAAAAAACTTCAAACCACAGGAAAAAAATCCACTCGCAGCAACAGTTTTAAAGTAGCCCAAAACCGCAGTGTTGGCGTCTCCGCAGCATCAGTGACACGCTGGTTTATAGAATGTGTGATTGTTTATTCACAGTCGTTTCCTGTAAGTTTGTGCAAAATCAGCTGTGTGTTGCTTTAGTAAACAACAGCAGAGAGCAAAATCCCTCAGGAGCGCCGTCGCTCATGGAGGGTTCAGCAACGCAGATCTTTTGCTCGTTCTGGCTGATTCTTCAAGTCTAGTTTTAAATCATAATTAGCTTTAAATGTGTTTCTTTTAGTTTGACATATCCTAACTTTTAAGAGTGTTAAAGCTACATTTGCCAGAATTTTGGGAGAAATTGTCACTCAGACATTTGAACCTCCCTTCTATAATTTAAAGTGTCGGTTCTTTTTGAACAGCCTCTTTGTCAAGCTACACTGACAGATTCATTAAAACTATACTCATTTTACAGTGAAATGTGCTACTCAGACTGTTATGTGTCACCTTTTAATTAAATACTACTATTACAGTGATTCTTTTTAAAGTCACACTGGGTTTTTCTGTCCTGCATCAGGGCTCGTTTTCATCCAAACTCTCACAGCTATTAAATATTTTATTCTGTTCATGTCAATTCCTTTGTCTACAAAAAGAGCTGTTCCTGGTTAAATGCATTGAAGCTTTTTTAAAAAATTCTCTTAGTAACTTCCTTTCAGTCAGTTTAGTCTCATCACATCAAAACCGAAATTGACTTTTTTAAATAAATATTTTTTTTATTCTGTTATTGGCTTTTACACGTATAAATCAGACATTATGTTATAGTTTTATCAAAATAGTGGAAAATACTGATGTTACATAAGTAACAAATGTAAAAAAAAAGAAGTTCAATCTTACTTCCGCTGAAAGTAAGAACCTCATTTCCAGCATATGAAAAATATCCATAAAAATGAACCTTTAAGTTAATAAACAGTAAAAAAGTAGAAACAGTACATTTTAAAAACACTGAACAAAATAAAATGACAACAAAAAACGCATAACAACAGAGAACATTGACTTCCGAGAGCTTCCACATTAATACAAAATGTACACAAGTTCATAGTCTCATAGCAGGTGTGCATTGCATTAGACGGGTCAAGCGTGTTTGTACGAAACCTGCAATACACCAATAGAAATAACCATTCAAAGTCATAGTGTCCGTTCTCCCAAATGTAAATCCTCAAATATCCAGAAGGCAGAGGCCTCATTAATCTCATATCTGGAGGTTTTGTTGTTTTAGACGGCAGCCGGTTATTCAGGATGAGAAACACCCGTTCTTGGCGGACGGTTCCAGAGCTTTTCTTTCTATTTTGGCTGGAGTGTGCAGAACCGGAGCCAAATATGGCCCTGCTCTTCACACCGAGCTCATGGATGTGCTTCCTAGAGGTCGAGGCACTAACACACAGGAAAATCAGCCAAATGGACGGAGCCCAGACTCCAGGGCTGCAGCGCTGGAGGGTCACAACGACCCTTCATTATGACCAACTTTATTTTAGCACTCTGAACTCAGTCAGAACAGACAGATGGACTAGAACTGATTCACTTCGTATGTGTGTTCATGGTAGTGCCGCACCTCTCCCAGCTTCCTCTTCCAGACTTTGTGTTGTTGGTGTGTTTGTTGGAAGAGGTTGCACAACTATTCGTTTACATGTGGATTACTGTTTATCTTAACATAAGTGACTCATAATATGGTATCCAGCATCAGCGGTCTGCTGCTGCTGGTAAATGCAACACTCAGACAACCTTAGTCATTACACAGCACCAGTGGGGTTCATTTACAATGTGCTTTGTGAGCGCAAAGTGCTCTAGGTTCACTAAATTACAAATATAATTGGCCAATACTGTACAAAGATAATGGCATGCAAATACACTGGGATGCACCATTGCTTAATCCACGACTAGTCAATCCAACACATCAACTAATGGCAAAACGAAACGACTAGTCTGTGCAACCCCTAGTGCAGGGTTCCTCAAATCTTGCCTTGGAGGGCCAATGCGCTGCAGAGTTTAGCTCCAACCCTGATCAAACTCACCTACCTGTGATTTTCTAATGATCCTGAAGACATTGATTAGCATGCTCAGGTGTGTTTGATTAGGGTTAGAGCTAAACTCTGCAGGAAAGTGGATCCCGTGGGCCAGATTTGAGGATCCCTGCCCTAGTTTGTTTCTTTATTGCACTCTGCGAAGGGTGTTTGGTGCTTGTCTTTTGAATCAGTGCTCTGCCTTGCTGCATTTAAGTTCGTCTTAATCAAATATCAGAAATTAATCCGTATTTCATTTGTTTCGCAATGGCTCCTGACTCCAGTCTTAGAGGGCGAAGAGATGAGGACTCAGTGCTCCTCATACGTACTGCTCGGCTTCGCCCTCATTCAGAATTGTGATGGAGCCGTCACCGCTCTTCATTTCGATGTCTTTAGCAGCAGAGTTCTCGGGTAGCAGTGCTAAGTCTTTAAAAACGTCTACGTAGTGGGTGAACCCCGGACCCCAGTTCAGTAGGTTGTCCCAGTTGAAGTTGTTGGACCCTTGGCCCAGCTTGTGGGGTAAAGTGTGGTGATGATACTCCGATAGGGTGTTGTGGCCACTGGCAGGCCCACCCTCCGCACGTCGACTGGAGTATCGCCTCTGTCGCAGCCTCCCTCCGTGGTCCTCGTCATCGGCGTCCGACTCGTTGACCTGCGAGAGCTTGGGCATGCGAGAACTGTAAGAAACTGGTTTCTCGCGGTCGTACTCCATCTCCGAGCAGGTGAAGGAGTCATGGGAGTCGCTCTCGGAGGAGGATTCCGGAGCAGGGATGCCATCCGCAGGGTTCCGGACACGTGAGAGTGGTCGACGGCAGTCTTCCTCAGATGACGAGCGCCCGTGATCGGCGCTGCAGATGCTGGGATTCCTGGGTCGAGATGTGTTGAGGCGTTCCACCTCCTCTATGGACAACCCCACAGGTGGGCCGCTCTCCAATGGAATCTGCTCGATTGGCTGCTTGAGACGACTCCCAGGCCGAGAGCCATGGCCCGCCATGGTCTGAGGGCTCTTGCTGCGCCTACCCAATCGGGTGGCGTAGTTGAACATACCAGGCTGGCACACATCGCCGTGGAAATCGAGAGGGCTGCCCTCACGGCGTGCCAAGTTGAGTTCACGGGTGGGAGTGTTGCGGTAGAAGGAGGATGGCTTGGTGAAGGGTGCTGGGCTGTGGCGTGACAGGGGATTGGGTGTGGGGCAAGCTGAATGGCTGAGGGGTGTGGAGCGGAGCCCCTGGGTGTAGGTCGGCTGGTAGGTGTAGCTGGTGGCACCTAGTGGAAGAGGGGACTGGCGGGCAAATCCCAACGGACTGTGGCGCTGAATGGAAAACTTGGGAGTGTGGCTACGGAAGTGTTTGTAGTGCTGGATGATGTCGGCATCTGATGGAGCAATGCTGCTGGCATTGTCAATGTCGTAGTGTTCCATGTCTGCTTCTGGTCCTGCACATGGAGCACAGGGGGCGCTGGGAATGGTTTCATTGTTGTGTGCAATGTCAGTTTCGTCATAGATCAGGTAGGGATTCTCCCGCTCTATAATGTCAGGTTTGGGGTTTCCCTCTGGCTGTTTCCGGACTGTCATGTCATCTTCGTAAGGCGGAATGTTGTCCGGATCATGGAATGCCACATTCTCGCTGCCTTTCTTTTTCTCCTTCTTCTCCTTTGTTTTCTTCTCATCCTTTGGCACTTTGGTTTTCTTGCGACCCTTGCAGTGGTTGCATAGTATGAGACTCAAAACCACCAACGCCAAGACAGTCGCGCAGCTGCCCACAATTGCAGGAACTGCCCAGATGGGCAGAACCATCTCCTCGGTGGTGGCGCTCGGACTACAGGTGAACCCACCGTTGGCTCCCAGCTTACACTCCGTACCCTGTGGACACCGGACTCCCAAACAGGCCACCAGGCTCTCGCAGACTCTGCCCGTGTAGAACTCCTCACATGCACAGGTGAAGCCTCCACGAGCGCCGGGCACGCAGCTGCCGCCGTGCTGGCAGGGGTTCGAGGCGCAGTCACCTGGTGGGAGACATTGGTAGGTGTACCACTGGTTCACACACATCAGCCCGTCCCAGCAGGGGCTGCTCTCACATAGATTTGGGCCACGACAGCCGATCTTCACAGAGGGATCAGTCTTGGAAATGGAGACGGTCCTGTGTTCACCGCTGAAAGGGAGCATCCCTCCGTTATATTTCACATAGGCGTAACACCCATCAAAACCTAGAAACACAGAAAGAGGAATATTAACTCAAATCTACTCAGAAATGGTTGAGTACTATTTTTAGATGTACCCGCTCCTAAAAGGCGGATAAAAAGTAATCAGTCACAGTTTGTTAGTTAGTCTTAAATGGTTGGATTTTTGGACAAAAGCTGCAAACTGCAACAAAATGTACACTGCAAGTCAATTGTTTGGCTACATGAGAGACTAGAGCTTCCCCAACATGACAAAGAAATGAGACTGACTGGAAGAAATGGATATTGCTTAGTTTAACGCTACACAGGGAGACATTTTGTTTGGGTTTCTGATCGCTGTAGCATCAGCCAACGTAGAACAAAATTCTCCCCCTGGGAAACACATCAACAAATCGTTGCTTTTACATCAGGAGGAAAAGAAACAGACTCTTCTCTTCAGCAAGTATCCTGCAAACCAAAAATGCAACCTTTTAAGACCACGCCATCTGGGAAAAATCTTAATGTCACTGATTCAGACCTGCACTATCATGTTGCCTAACGACGAACCGTCAATGTAAATCGATGTTTATTGAATTTATGCCCCATTCAAACACAGAACATTTGGTTCTGTTTATTAGAAGGACGAAACAGATTGGCCCAATTCTATTTCATGTTCTCCCACTTCCAGACCTCGAATCCAGAAATGGCATGACCTTACGTGCACAAAACATGTTTACATTAAAATAGTTTGGATAATTTCATCTGATATTTAGATTTTTGCCAGTAAAGAGTGGGTTACAACCCAACAGCTCAATTTTACCATATATGAACATCAGCTGGTGATCTTTTTGCTTTTCCTCAGTAAGGTTTCATTTAAACGTCAACTTTGTTTTATTTCACCTAAGGAATTTCAGGAGAAACATCTGATACAGACAAAAGTTAGTCAATAGTTGACAAAAGTAATGTGGCTAGCAGCTCAGATCATGTTCATACTGAATGGTGTTTGAATCTTGGTAAATCTGAGCACAGTGTGAAACATTGAGCTCTTTTCTGAAACTACAGACATGAGTGAGATTACTGATTCTTTTCTCAGGAAAACCATCTGAGAAGGAGACTTAAGAAAAAAACAAAGATTTTTAAAGATTTTTTCCCTATCCTATGGGACTTCACCGAACAGCCTGTCTGGAGCTCTAATAAAGATTCCAGTCTTTTTGTAGGCTACACGGTGTCTTTTCTCTGTTTCAGTGCTCTAGTCTGAAGTGTCTACAAGTGACTGTTTTTAATGGACAATAGTTCAGCTCTGTGGATTGCTGCACTGTGCAGGTCCTGCAGAAGAAAGTTCAGACATTCTTTCCTGTTGGCAGTCTGCTGTCTAACCCAGTTAGCACACAAACATGCACACTTTCTCTGAACTTTCTCCTGTCACTTTCACTCGTAGAGGATAAACACTCCCAAGTTTTGATTCGGGCAGAAAATCTGAATGAGCGCGCCAACTATGACACATCCATTGCCTGCGAGTCAGACGTTTCTCAATGGTAAAATTGTTTAGTTCATAACATGCAATTTTGTCAGTGTCATTTCTGTTGATTAAAATATTTACATATTTTATTGGAAGCAGCTTGCAGTGCAAATGCCACCGGGATGTTTGCATTGTAGTCTGGGCTTAAGCTCTATAATGATACTTATAGCCATCATTATAAGAGGTTTTACAGAACGTGGACTGATGGAACTGACCTGGGCTGGTTTTCTGTTGAGCTGATCGGGTCGGGACACCCCCGAGAGACAGCGTGTGCACGTCAATCCCTCCGAAGTCCTGCGTATTGTGCAGAATGACTCTCGAGCTGGACTCGTCGATCCGCAGAATGGTGGATGATCCGTTTCTCTGAAGCAGGAGTATGTGCCACTGACCGTCAGACAAAACAACATCTCCCACAATCCTCTCCACCTTACCGGCGACACCAGCGTCAGACACGTACTGCAGCAGACCGTTCTTCAACTGAGACAGAGAGAGAGAAGATTAATGAATGTGATGTAAGCATTTCAAATATAATGCAGGATCTAACCTGTAGTATGACGCATTGCATCTTGCAGCATTTCTACAATGTTAAAAGACTCATATCAGCTCTGTTCCAAACTCTAGTTTAATTAGATAAATATTTTTATTATGTATTTTTATTTGTCTGCAAGTTTGTTTGTCGTCCCCCCCCCCCCCCCAAGTGCATTCTGGGATTGCCTTCTCAGTAAAAGACACATGCAATGCTAACTTATTTGACAAAAATAAGCAGTCTTACCAAGCAGTATTGTAATTGTAAACTACAACTACTAAAACATATTCGGTAACTGAAATAAAGCTGAAATTAAATATCTGATGGAAAAATTTAACTTGAAAATGCTTCCTTGGCATCTGACTGAAGTAAGTTCTAAAATGACTAAAACTGGAAAATAAATTAAAGTTAAATAGAAATATAAAAAAATAATATAAATTACAAAAGGACAAATGAAAATTATTAACACCTAAACTAAATGTAATAACTGAAGAAATGCTGCGTTCACGCCATGTTGGAATTACTGCAATTACAAGATTTCAACTTGTAAAACGCTTCACGTTCTCGTAGAGCTCATAATTACAGCTTGTAGGCTATGAGTTTTCTGAGAGCTACGACTTGTACCACCTGACCACAGCAGATTCATTTAAGCACTATGTTTAGGAGTTGATAGTGTTGCCATAGAAATGCATAATTCCGAGTCCGAGGACGTGAGCATCTCCGAGTAGAACGTCACGTGTCGTCATCTTGAGCCTACGGTAAAGTTCTAAAATAACTTTCTTTTACATTTTTATTAAAATTAGAATATTAAAAATAATAAAAATGTCAAAAGCACATGGCAAAAAGTATTAGCACTTAAACTAAACTTAATAACTAAAATAGGTTGAAGTTCTAAAATTACTACAACTGAAGAATAAAGTTTAATAAGAATAATAAAAGATAAATGACAGAGCATAACAAAATTAATAACACTTAAACTAAACTTAAAAATGAAAACTGAATATATAAAAATAAAAGCATATTTTAAACATAAATAAATACTATAATATTATGTAATAATAATATATAGCATCTGAAGTGCATCTATGATACCTTAACATTTCAGTTAAATTCAAATGACTAAGTAATACATTGCCAAAACTTTGCCAAAATTGGGACATTCAATTCAATTCAAGTTTATTTGTATAGCGCTTTTCATGATACAAATCGTTGCAAAGCAGCTTTACAGGAAATTAAGTTTCTACAATATATTTAGTAGTAGCTTGTCAGTGGTGACTGTCAAATTGATGTACATATGGCAGAAATGTACAAAATGTGGTAGTTCTGTATGTTGTTTCAGGGTTGGCATCATCTGAGGTCCTCTGAGGGGTTGGCATCATCTCTTCTCTGGTGTTCGGTCATCTCAGGTCTTTGTAAGGGCTGGATTCAGACTGAAGCTTGTGCATGCTTGGACATGCTGTCTAAGTAGGCAGCTCACTAGATTTTGTAACAGAGTTATGTAATGCATGTGCTAATCTGAATGTTTCATTACTGAAATGGAAAAACAATCTTGTTTGGGAAAAACAAGGGGCAACAGAAAATAACTGCAGTGGAGAAGAAAAAATTATTTACAGACCTACAAAATCTGGAATTGGAAAATCCATCTTGAACAAAGAACAAATCTGAGATGTGCGACACTGTGCTGTGAGATACTGTGAATGTGTTTGTGCGTTTTTGAGTAGTAGCTCTCTGCGGCCTCACTAGTTAGGGGATGTCCTGTCAGCAGCTGCAGTGGATGGAGAGGCCAGGGGGAGCGAGTTCAGGCGGTTGGCCGTGAGCCCGGAGCTGGAGCCACACACACACACACACACACACACACTTACCCTGATGGTTGTGTAGTTGGAGCTCTCCTGTGCGTGCAGCAGCGTTCCAGAGCCGCTGCGCGTGCGGAACTTCAGCTCCAGGCTGCTGTATTCCGGGATGGGTCTGCCGGGGTCCTGCAGCGCTCGTGCCAACAACACATCTCTCTTGCGGCTCTGACTCAAACCGTAGTCCAAACGACCCGAACCGTCCAGAGATAGAGCTGTATCTGCGGTGATGTCTGAGAGAAGCACACACAGTGAATGTGAAAAAATGACCATTCTTAACTCTCACGTAAAATATTTGGTGTTTAATACACTGTTTTGAAGACCAGGAATTTGGACCAATGCGATTTCAGCAGCACATATAGAAACCAAACAACATGCTTTTGACTGGTTGGTTCTCATGTCATGCCTCTTTTGTTGCTCTGGCAAATGGAAAACACATTATTAAGTGCATTTATATTTTGGTGGAGTCATACTTTTCAAAGTATTACTGACACAACAGGTGAATAAGGTCAAATTGTTTTCCCAAAAACTTTTTATTACAAGTTTTCATAATGTTACACTTAAATATGCAAATGAAGGCACTGTCCAAATTAAATATGCATTCATTTGCATACATTTCCAGAACAGAAATGTGGATAAAGCCAGGTTCAAAATTTGTTTGATTCTGTTTAAATATTAGAGTTAAAGGTTTTTCCAGAGGGGATTGTGGATTTCTCTTTTTATCACTCCATAAATCAGAAAATACTGTCAACACACAGAAAACAAACATTTTCAATATGTTTTGAGACATAAAATGTTATATAAATCAGTGTGAATGAAATATGAACAAACCCCTCAGTAAAAACCTTCAGAATATAGATAGGAATAAAACTCTATGTTTTGGTGTGTGTAAGTGCTGCTGAAGCGGAGAAACAAACTCTCAGCCTTTAAAGATATGCATTTTTACCATGTTTTTAGGAATAAAATGTTGTATAAATTAGTGTGAATGATATATGAACAAACCCCTCAGTAAAAACCTTCAGAATATAGAGAGGAATAAAACTCTAAGTTTTGGTGTATGTAAGTGCTGCTGAAGTGAAAAAAAAAACTTTTTAAAGATATGGATTGGAATTGAAATCTACAGATGCAAATAGATAAAGTGCAATAAAATAAACACTTAAATGTGTATTTTATGTATTTCCTTTCCAACTGACTGAAGACATAGCCCAAAATCTCTAATTGACCAATGCATGAATAACCAATGGTTAATAAAATATTAGATTTAATCATTACAGACTGCAAAAACTCACATTTCTCACAGGTGGGTCCAGTGAAACCCTCAGTACACTGGCACTGCTGCCATGACCACATGTCCAGACACGTCCCACCGTGTCTGCAGGGCTCGGCGACACACGCACCCTCTAACCTGGGGCATCTGTGGACGAAAGACGCACAAAACCTTCAGCGGGGAACATCTCAGCGACATAAGAGTCCATGACTCCAACATTAGCATAAATGCAAAAGAGCTGCATTAATTTCAAAGCATCAGTCACCTGAAATAAAATCAACACTATTCAACCTGCTCCAGAAAATTCACACCAGCTGGAGCCAGCTTTAATTTTGCATTCACAGACATCCAGAGAGCCGAATGAGCTGTCGTTCAGTGACACGATTGTGTTTTGTGTTTGTGTGTTCGGTGACAGACCTGTCCAGAATGCCGTGTGAAGCCAGAGCTTGAGACGGTTCCAGCGGACGTCCATTGACAGCAAACTCCATGATGCACCCTACAAAGTCATGAGTGGCCACCTGACCTCGACGATGCAGGAGGGCTTCAATCGACCGAACGCCCCCAACAGACAGACGGTTCGGCTGGACATCCAGAATCCTGAGAGACGAGACAGCGCTATCAGACACAGCAGCCCAACACTCAGCTTCCAGAAGAGCAAGTGATTTTCATCGGTAACAATAAATCTTTCAAGACAGATTGACCGTTAGCTCTGAGATTAAGTGATATTTACAACAACTAATATCTGTCAGTGGGGTCAGAAAAATCGTATTGTTTTCCCTTTGAATTAAGATTATTTTTCTGACTCCATTGGCAGATATTTGTTTTTGTTTAAAGCAAAAACTAACAAAATGTTGATACATTTTCAGAAAACAAGACTTAATACCTTAAGTCATTTTGCTTCTCAAGTAAATGTATCTTGATTCAAAAATGTTTAGATATTTATACTAGAAAACAAGACAACAATACTAAGAAAATCAGTTTTGCAGCGTAGAAGTCCAAAATTGTGTTTAAATGCTCTAAATTCTTATTTAAAGAACTACCCATAATTTTGAAGCGAGATCTGCCAACTATCTACCAATAATTTTAATATTTTAATAAAAAAAACATTAACACATATCAGTGAAGAACTATTTACACAACATATTGTATATTTTATTATAACATTTTAATACTTAATATTTTTATATAAAATATTTTGTTACATTTACAATATTTAAAATGTTTAATTATTTTTTAAATAAAAGTTTGTAATAATGTGAATAATCTTACACCCACAATTCTGAAGTGAGATCTACCAATCATCTACCAATAATATATTTTAATTAACAAAATTATTAATAATAAAAAACTTTAATTTAAAATATTTTTACACACACACACACACACACACACACACACACACACACACACACACACAC
>NW_015547739.1:226080-236434 GCF_001515605.1 Sinocyclocheilus anshuiensis
ATAAACATGCGTACACACACACACACACACACACACACACACAAATATATGTATTTATTTGGTTAGAAAATTGCAATATTGTGATTCTCACAGAGACTCTGTGGTGAAAATGAACAGTGAAAATACCTTCAAAACCCAGGCCACTTGGCATGTGGTCACTGTTGCGCTCTATATTGGGACATACAGTATAAAAGGGACTCTATAATGAATGTTTCTCACCAGTCAGTATGAACAGCCACATTGCTGACGGCACAGTATCCCGGATCCTGTTCCTCCCCACACAGGTCAACAGTGAGAGACGCCGCCTTTAACACAACAGACAGACAGACAGGTCAGCATGATGTTTGTGTGCAACTGGACATCAATTATGTCAATACAATTGAAAATCAATTGTATTTCCAATTGATTCTAACAATTGGAAATACTCAACCCACTCTCCCCTATGCAATTATAACTCATTTGAATCTCATGTGATCACTATAACAGCTCCTGTAAAACTCCAGGTTGTGGTAATTTACCGCGTTGAGACTGGCAGTCTCGAAATCAAACTCCAATCTTCATTTGACTGTATTCTACTTCAGCATCTCGCAATAACAATCTCAGAAATCCATATGCATTTTGAAATCAAAGTAAAAACATATTGGAATGTATTTGTACATTAAATTACATAAATAAAATGACCTGTACGTATTTGTCAGGTCTGAGTATTTTGTTGAGCCTACAAAATACTACATGGAAAAAAACGACACCCAGATGCTGGTGAATAAATTACCGCAAGACATTCTACAGTGATCTGTCCTGTCCTCTCGGTGCTTTATGAGTCCCGTGCAGACCTCCTTTTCTGCTCCCTGTACGTAACGCTCTAAGACAAATGGCACAAAGAACGAAAACTCCATCACCGCTAGCAAAACAGGAAGTGTGGGGTTCAGCTGGAGTGCATGCACACTACTGTAAGTCAATAGGTGTAATTCTCTAGCAGCCCCATTTATCTGGGGCCTCCGATGTGAACACACTGCAGTCATTTGTTATGATCAGAATAAAAAAAGAATCGTAATGACTCAGAGCCTGACACAAAACGTCCATTTTGAAAACAATGTCCAAAATCTACAGCCAACACCTGCCCAAACAGAGCTGATTCAAGCTAAGGCTATCACACATGCTTATTCAAAGGCAAACATCACAGACGGATCCATACTTACATACACCAACTTATTTTAAAGTCACTCCAATTGTCATCATTACAGATTTAAAAACTCTGAAATGGCTTGAGCTAGCTAGCTTTACAAATGATCTCTGCATTTAAAAATGAATACAAATAAAAATTCTATGACTTAACCTGTCTTAAAGTGGACCCAACAAAGCCAGATGGTCCTTAAACTCAGAGACCTCTTTAGAGTACAAACAGAGTACAAGCAGTTTAACTACACAGCACAGGTGAAATCTGAAGGTGGTTTACAGCCGTGTCCTTATTAGGGTGAAAATCTGATCATCTACTTTCATTACAGTAAACATGACAAGTTGATCTGCATCACAGCTGATACCTCCCAGTCTGTGACCCTAACAGCAAACTGCCTTTGGCAACGACCACTGTATGCTTGGGTTGCAACACCCCTCCAATTACTTAGAAGCAAATATTTTTCTTGGCCTAAAACGATAACAAACTTGTGTGCAAGCTGCATGTATGTGCCTAGCCTAACATCTGTGGTTGTGTTACTGGTAAAAAGCAAATAGATGACAGACTGTACCTGCAAATCCAGATTTGCACAGGCAGTTAAAGCCACCGGGGTAATTCTGGCATAGTGCCCCATTCTGGCAGGGGTTCGAAAGGCACTCGTTGATGTCCCTCTCACAAGCCATCCCTGTGAAACCTTCTGGACAGGAACAAGAGAATCCGCCCACTAAATTGTGGCAAGTTCCTCCATTGTAGCAAGGTGTTGGCTGGCACTCATCGATGTCAGTCTCGCAGAGGGCACCGGCATAACCTGACCTGCAGTTACAAGCGTATGGCTGTAGGGGGCGATTTGAGACGAGGATGACCGGGACACTCTCCTCCGTCTTCATGTCTGAGCCAACACCCAGCCGCCTCTTGCAGCTCCCCCCATTTTGACACGGATTGTGGGAGCAGGGATCATAGTCCACAGAGTCAGTCTTAACTCCACTTTGTCTGTGCAGAATCTCCTTGATGCTCTGGAAGAAAGTGGCGACTCCACTTGGATTGACGTACTGCCCATGACCACGCTTGACAGCTGCCATCAGGAAAGTGCTGTTGTTTAGTTCAAACACCCCATAGATCTGGACTCCAGTGCCCAAACCAGCTAGCTGTGAATTGGCGATGCGCAGGAAACTGAGGTAGTGATTAGTAAGGAAGTCACTGGCGCTTTGGGAGATGACGCGTATGAGGATGCTGTTGTCCACTGTGGCATTATTGAATCCAATAAAGAAAACACGCACATGGCTGTTGACAGCCTCGTGGACGCCATCGCTGCTACGCACAGATATATCAAAGGTGCCATCTGTGGAGCGACTGTTTGAGCGGAGGTCACAGGTTCCTGTGGGAATGTTGAAGAGGACAGCCGTTGATGGAGTCAGAGAACAGTGGAACGTGTCTTGTATATCTGGATCCTGTGGCTTTACCACCCCCAGTGATCCTCCAGGGAACATATTTCCAAAATAATGCACGTAGATCTCTACGGAGCGAGACTCTGAGGGATTATCATTCTGATCATTGATTTTGATGTGGACAGTTCCTGTTGAGGACATCTGAGGAATACCAGAGTCTTTGATAATCACAGAGAGGTAGAAATCACTTATCTGCTCTCGGTCTATCTCCCGGCTGGTGGTCAGCTCTCCAGTTGGACTGAGGGTGAAGTAGCTGGATGCTGCTCCAGTGCTGACAAGGCTATAGGAGAATGGGCCTTGATTTGGTGCAAGATCTGGATCACTTGAGCTGAGCGTGATCACGGGTGTTCCTGCCCTCTGGTTCTCCATCACTTCCCCACTTGTAGTCTCCAAAGTTGGTCCATTATCGTTAATATCCTCCAGGGTCACAATTAAAATGGCACTGCCGGTGGCAGCTGGAGAACCTGAGTCTACTGCTAGGACGGTGAGGTTGTACACAGGGACAGTTTCCCGGTCCAGTTCTGATGCCACAGACACCTGTCCTGTCTGAGGGTTGATGGTGAAGGTACTTTTTTCATAGTTGGCAGTGATGGCATAGGTGAATCTGCTCCAGCTAGGGACAGAATCCGAATCCTCAGCACTGACGAATGTAACCAGGCCTCCAGGGGATAGTCCCTCATTCACCTGAACATCATAGAGCTCCTGGGTGAATACAGGAGGATCATTGGCATCAAGAATCGTAATGTTCACAAGCACCTCATCAATATCTGCCCCTCTTATGCTTCCTTCATTCTTAGCTAGGACTTTGAGAGAAATCTCTTCTTCTTTTTCACGATCAAGCGGTCCTGCGACGTAGATCTGGCCTGTCTTTTTATTAATGCTAAAACCTTTTTTTCTGCTTCTGCCAAAAATCAAGTAATACACTATGCCATCTTCTCCCAAGTCTCTGTCACTAGCAAACACCTCTCCAACGACTGTGCCATTAGATGCTGCCTCTGACACCTCAAAGTAGTACTGCTTTGACACAAAACGAGGGACGTATTCATTAGCACCTCTCAGCTGAATGTTAACATATGCGAAGCTGCATCGTTCTTCATCTGGAACATTAAAGGCTTTGACGGTAAGGTGATACACCTGTTTAGCTTCATAGTCTAGGAAACCTTGTGTGGTGATTATTCCTGTGTTGGGATCAATTATGAACAAGTCACTGTCTGATGACTGAATCACATACGCCATCAGGGCATTTGGCCCAGAGTCTTTATCAGTTGCATTCATTTTTACCACAGTAGTGCCACTGGGGACATTTTCCTGCACGACTGGGAAGTACTCCACAGGGTCGAACACAGGAGGGTTATCATTTACATCAGTAACTAGGACATTAACTGTAACATAGCTTGTTTTGGCAATCCACCCACCATCTGTTGCAGAAACTCTGAGTTCACGCTTCTGTTTTGTTTCGTAATCCAGTGGCTTTGCCAGAGATAAAACGCCCGTTTGACTGTTAATTGAAAACAAGCCATCGTCATTACCTGAGGAGATGTTGTACGTAACTAGGCCATTCATTTGTTTGTCCTTGTCCTTATCTCGTGCTGAAAGTGTGCGGATGGCTGTGCCGACAGTCAGACCTTCAGACACAGTAACTGTTACTTGGTTCTGTGAAAACTCTGGAGTATGATGGTTCTCTTCTGTAACAGCTACTTTGACTGTTGTCTTAGCGGACAGAGGAGGGTTCCCTTTGTCACTTGCTGTTATTTCAATCAGGTAAACTTTATTTGTGTCTGCGGTGAGCGAGGATGCTACTGTGACCGATCCAGTTTGTTTATCCAAGCGGAACTTGCTGGAACTGTTTCCTCCAGATACTGCATACTCTATTTCAGAGTTCAGGCCAAAGTCCTTGTGATCATGGGCTGTGACTTTGAGGAGTCTGGTGCCGACCTTTACACTTTTAGTGACAGGAGTAAAGTAAAAAGAAGATTCAAATGTGGGTGGGTTATCATTGCTGTCAACTACATTTATGATAACTGTGGTTTCGCTCATGAGCGGCTTGATGCCTCGGTCTGAAGCGGTGACGATGAAACTATGACGGTTTACATTGATGTTATTGTGGCCACTGGAGTTTTGATACCTGAGCTGCTGTTTAATGAAGATCTCACCAGAACTGGAGTTGATTCGGAAGTGCTCTGTTTGCGATCTGATAAAGTAAAATATTTTACCATTGAAACCCTCGTCAGGATCTGTGGCAGAGACTTGAGTCACAATGGATCCGACCTCTGTCAGCTCAGGATAGTCCAGGTAATATGACGGCTTGCTAAATTTTGGAGCATTATCATTCACATCTGTCACAAATATTGTGACATCTGTGCTAACAGTCCATCCTGAATCGTGTGCTGAGACTTTGGCAATATAGTGGTCCGTGTCCTCTCTGTTCAGAGGCCTACTGATGGTGATGTCTCCTGTGCTGGGGTGGATAATGAAGGGAAGACTTGCATCACTGATGGAGTATCGGCTTATAGCGTTAGCTCCTGCATCTTCATCGATGGTGGTTACTCGGGTAACAGTGAAGCCCACTGGTGCATTTTCAGGTACAGTGGCACTAAAGATTTTGGAGAATCTGGGAGCATTATCATTAACATCCAGCACACTGATCAAGACTTTGACTGCTGTGCTTTTAGGAGGACTGCCTCTATCCGTTGCCTTCACTCTCAAAGAATACTGAGCGACCTTCTCTCGATCCAGTGGTCGTGTTGTGCGGATTTCACCAGTTGCTCGGTTGATGCTGAAGCTGTTTTCTTGGTTGCCTTCAATGATGGCATATTCCAGTTGCCCATTTGGTCCACTGTCCTGGTCGAACGCAGATACAATCAGCACACGTTGAGGTGAGAGGTTTTCTAAAATCTCAGCGTGAAACGGTTCTTGTTCAAAAGTAGGATGGTTGTCGTTAACGTCCAGAACTGCAATCTCTACTTTTTCATAGGCTGAATAAGGAGGAAAGCCTTGGTCTCTGGCCTCTATCCACAAGACGTACTTCTCAATATTCTCATAGTCCAGAGGCTTTTTGATAGACAGCTCTCCTGAAAGTTGATCTATGTGGAATGCATTGTCCAGGTTTCCGCTTGCAATGTAGTACGACAAAGGACCTGCCCTGGGTGAAGATCCGGTCACCTTAGTCACAACAGTGTTTGTGGGTTGGTTTTCTGGGAAGGTGAAGGCTTTCTCCTTGATTCTAATATGGGGGAAGTCTCCTCCAGTAACGAAGCGAACCGTAACAGTTGTGCTGTCTGTTTTGGGGTTGGTGCCTCCATCTTTTACGTGGACCGTGAAGGTGACCTCTGAACTCCCTGTGAGTTTTTCATTGGCAGTGATGGCACCTCTGATAGGGTCTATCTTGAACTTTTCTGAATTGCGTCCAGTGAGCGAATAGTGAAGTTGAGCATTTGAGCCGGAGTCTTCATCTGTTACTGTGACCGCAAAGAC
The DNA here is from genome assembly GCF_001515605.1 of Sinocyclocheilus anshuiensis. Classification (NCBI taxonomy): domain Eukaryota; kingdom Metazoa; phylum Chordata; class Actinopteri; order Cypriniformes; family Cyprinidae; genus Sinocyclocheilus; species Sinocyclocheilus anshuiensis. The sequence goes on from NW_015547739.1 coordinate 232,174, forward strand.
CAGTGAACCTGCAAAAAAACAGAACAGAAGTGATTAGATGCTGATCCGACAGACAACAACCCGATGAAACCATTAACCCCTGCCACAGAAGATGCACCTGTGGAAGTAGAAGCAGGTATGTGCGTAACATATGGATGATGGTGAAACCGTGGAGGGTTATCGTTGATGTCGGCCACAACCACAGACACTGTGGCAGAGCTGGAGAGTGGAGTGGGCTGTCCACCGTCCGTTGCCACCACCAGCAGCTGGTAACTCGCCCGTGCCTCTCGATCCAGCAAGGAGCTGGTGATGATCAGGCCTGTGGATGGGTTGATGGAGAACTGACCGTCCCCACCACTGAGACTGTAACTGTAAATCACAAACACAACAGATTCAGTTTATGCGTGGAGACCAAACAATGATATTTGTCAACCCCTCACACAGTGCCCTTGGAATCAAACCCATGACTTTGGCATCGCTAGCTCCATGTTCAACCATTTGAGCTACAGGAAAGCTGCATGTTTCGGTCTGTACAGTGTCAGCACCTGCGCTGACACACATTGTGACACATTCCTCATAAGCAAGAATTCGGAACTTTGTTCGCCAAGTATCTTATCATACGGGCGGCAGGAAGATTCATTCTTTATTCATCTTTCAGATTCTTTCATAATTCCCGCAGCATGTTTTCTCAGCTGTGAATCAGCCCTGATCAAAAACACCCCATTCGAGCCGTTCCCATGCTGCTTTGAGTTTCAGTGAGGTTCACTTTCGGGGCCCGTGACACAAACTCGTTCTGACAGTAACATGCACACATGGCAACTTCACTGTGCACTTGTGTCAGTGAGACGGGAATTCAACAAATTACAGAACAAAGTGTGAAAAACAACCCTAGCGAGATGACAACATCACTGTCCACAGTCACGCATCGTCCGCCTCACGCCAGTTCATGATCGGTGAGAATTATGATGTCGTGCTGATGCATGAAGCTGGTTCTGTGAATTAACAACTGAAGCCCCTCACTGTCCCGCTGCCCCCCACTGGGCTCTGATCTGTCTGCCATACTTCATTATCATCCTCATTAGCATGTTTTTGAGAAAGTGGAACATGTTGCCCCCACATGAGCTCATGCAGGGGCACTTTAGAGATACATGACTAATAGGTAGTGCTGTGTGTTTGTGCATCACTAAACATTTGATGACAAAATTGCTAACATTTTTTTTTTATAGAATTTTGGCTTCAATCTATAGTATTTTGTTTGTGTGTCGTACCTGATCACTCCATTGAGTCCCATGTCTGAATCTAAGCTGTTGAGCAACAGGACATCTGTTCCAGTGGGCGCATCTTCAGGAATGGTCGTGTGGAAAGACATTGAGCTGAATGATGGAATATTATCATTCACATCACCAACCAGCACCATCACAGTACCAGAACTGCTTAAAGATGGCGTTCCTACAAACACAGGAGAAAAACAAGTTCATCTATTTATGAGTTTGAAGCAGTATATGACTTAATTCCAGGGTCCAAAATTAACACTCGCCAAGTGCCAACTGTGAAAAATTGGCTTTGGCAAGTAAATAATACAACATTACGCACCAGTTGGCTGATAGCTTTGTTAGAATCTGCAACATATCATATGGAGTAAGAATGATAGTCATAGATACTGATACATAGATACTGACACTCAAAGTAAACAAATGAGTGATTTAAATCAATGATACACAAACGTCTCCTAAAGAAAATTTCTGTCAAGACTCACACGTCCTTACCTTAGAGAAATATTTACCATCAGAATTTTCTCCAATTCTTTAAACACCCACTCATGAGGAATATACCTCATATTAAGCCACAAAAATGTAAAAAAAAAATATTAGGAACAAATTCATGATTTTTGCTTTAGATGCAGTTTTATTTAGTCGACTTAAATATGAAAATGACATTATGACCTGCGCTGATTATGGGTTAATTAACTAAAATGTAAATTATTATTAGGAACAAATTCATGATTTTTGCTTTAGATGCAGTTTTATTTAGTCGACTTAAATATGAAAATGACATGATGACCTGCGCTGATTATGGGTTAATTAACTAAAATGTAAATTATTAAAAAACTATTTTGTTACTATAAATAAAATAAGCATGAACTGAAATAAAATAAAATAAAACAAAAAAATATTTGATTTCAGCTAGTTGCCAAGGCAGCATTTCTCATTATAAAAACTACTAAAATTATATAGACATATTTAAAATATTAAATAAAAAATGACCAAAACAAAACTTTAACCAAAATCAAGACTGAAATTTAAACCATAACATTTGAAACTGAAAATATAAAAATAAAAACTAATTCAAAATATGAATAAAAACTTAATAGTATCTCAATGATACTAAAATAACAGAAAACAGAGGAACATGCATGAGAAAATAAAGGCTAACCTAAAAATAAGTCTTTAGAAAATATCTAAATAAATGAACTGTATTTTATGAATTAAAATACAGTTTGATGACTGATAAGAATCACTGGCCTCTGGCAGGTGTGACAAGTTGAGTTTGGACCCTCTTAACTCATTAAACACAGATGGTTTGATATTCTAGCAGCACAGATTAAATTCTCAATCCGAAACATCTCTACTGAAATCCGGAGCTGGAGTCTGTGCCATCTGTCTGCACTTCTGTCCAGCGCTAATCTCTGACTCACCGTGTCTCACACACTCAGGAATGTTTAAATATATATCGGGATCGTTGCAGGGGGCAGCACGGTTTACAGATGTAATCCTGCTGTTTAAAACAGTGAGGCACATGGCAGAAAGAATGCTATTTTCAGCGAAAATCAAGCCGCAGTGATGAGAAGCGGCCCGATGGGTCTGAGGGGAGCGTGCTAAACGAATAGCAGATGACAAGAAGCACAGAGAGGTAAAGTGATTCAAACATCTGCCCCCTCTCGCAGCGAATGAATGTGATTAAAATGAATGTTCTCCATGCATAAATTCAGCCTCTGATAACATTGTGCGCTTCTACAGCATGGCAGAAAATCCTGCTCGTAAAAACAAAAGGCAGAGAGAAGAAAAATGTCTGCAGATTTTCCCTGCAAGCAATCTGAGGCGTTTTTCAGAGCGTGAAGGCCTCCAGTAGATTAGTGTAACTAATAACACATGCTAATAAGCTGTTAGCACACGCTTTAATTGCCTCATCCTCACTGCGAAGACAAAGAGATTAGCATGGTGTCAGATTAGCATTTATCTGATGAGCACAAGGAAACGTGTGTGTGTCTGTGTGTTTGTGTGTGTGTCTCATTCAGACCTGAAACACTGTGACACGTGTCTGATGAGAGGATCCTGAGAGAGCGTCTGCTGTCTCACACAGTTTAAGACCAAAACAATCCTGTTTAATGTTGCACATTTTATCTAAATGGAGACATTGCACAGACTTCTATTGTTATATTCTATACTCTGTATATTTTATATACAGTTATAAGTACTGTAACCAAATCCTAATAGAAAACTTCCTGCATTTTTACAATTAAAAAAAAATATATAAAAAAAATACAAATGTATTATAAAATTAAATGTTTGTTTGTTTGTTTGCCATGTTAATTTGCCTAAGCATTGCATCTACAGTTACATTTATGCATTTAATAGATGCTTTTATCCAAGGTGACTTAAAAAAGAGGAACAAAAGCATTAATATTAGTAAATGATGAAATTAACATTAACTTTAGAAGTATTTTTCATTGTTAGTTCATGTAACTCAGGTCCATTAATTAATATTAACAGATACAACTTTTGATTTTAAAAATGCATTAGTAATAAGATTAATAATAAGATTAGTAATAAGATTAGTAAATGCTATTTAATAATACTTAAAGTTAACTAGTATCAAGAATAAAGTGTTATTGTAAAATGTAAAAAATTCATAACCATGAGCTCATTAACATAATTGCCTTAATTTGCATAAAAAAAGCCTATTCAGCATTCAGAAACTTGAGCTGCTTTAATGAATGATGATGTGCTACTAAATTACACCTTTTTTGGTGCAAGAAACCTTGACAAACATTACAAAATGAAGAACATTTACACTTTAATAACTTAAGTTTTTAACGTGACACACATTCTTAAAAATGTCACACTCTTGCGCAAGACGATGGAAAAACCAGTGAGACAGCAGCCAAACCTCTTTATTGATTACTCATATTGATTGAGTGTGTTTTGAAGAATCAGCAGAGTGACGCAGCCGCTGACGCACACACACACAAACACACACACACACACACACACACACACACACA
>NW_015547739.1:236659-242459 GCF_001515605.1 Sinocyclocheilus anshuiensis
CGCAGCAGGTCAGTAGTAATGTGGCTCATAAGCGGCTTATGCGGCTCCATATGTTTGTGAGAGACAGAGTTTGTGAGCTTACAGCCAAATTAAAATGCAGCACAGAGTGAGAACCGGGACAGATGGAGCTCGTTTACTGCAGTCAGACGCTTGTATCCAGCTAATGCTGCTGGCTCTGAAGAGACACTCCAGCGCTGATCTTTAAGTGTCAGCTATTGCATGATTAGAGCCACTATCACCTCAACACTGTGTGAAACTCAAAGTGAGCTTCACTATGAAGTGTGCACTCAGATCCATTTGAACTGATTCAGTGAAATGAACCTTTTTTGTTTCAGTTCATGTTTATTTACACGTGGAGAGATTCAGTGTGAATCATTTATCTGTCACGGCGTCCAGTGAGGAGTTTATCATCATAGATAGCTTTATGAATGCTGAATACTGATTTGTGTTTCTCTCATTAAAACTCACACACACACACACACACACACACACACACATTGTCCACACTTAGTTCATAATCTAATCTGAAGTCAGACGAGGACAGTATTGGAAACAAGTGAAACTTACCTAATGTGACCTGATACGTGTGTGTGTGTGTGTGTGTGTGTGTGTACAGGTATATATGGTTTATGAGGACACAAATGTGTATAATGACATGGGTACTACAACGTAAACATGGTTTATGAGGACACTTCCTGTGTCCCCGTAAAACAAAAGGCTTAAAAATCATACAAAACGGTGTTTTATGAAATTCAAAAATTGCCAGCAGTTTCCTGTGAGGGGTAGGTTTAGGGGTAGGGTTGGTGTAGGGCGATAGAAAATACAGTTTGTACAGTATAAAAACCATTACGCCTGTGGAGAGTCCCCGTAAACCACAAATACAAGTATGTGTGTGTGTGTGTGTGTGTGTGAGTGTGTGTGTCTATAAAAAAAATTTAGTACGTTTTCTGTAGAATAGAGAGGATGAATGGAGGGTGAATTTACAGCCGGGACAGTTTATTTACTCTGAACTAAACTCTCAGACGGACAGAAAGAGAGACGGTCAATAAAGCTGCAGTGAACACCGGGAATGAGATGTTTGAGCGAGAGCGGATCTGTTGCCCTGTTACTGCTTTATTAACTGTGTGTTTGGAGAGACTCGGGACGGACAAAGACTTGAAGCTGATAAATACTCCCTTCTCTCGCCCAACGGATGACTCAAACGCTCACAGTGTTTATAATCAATCAATCATATTTATTTCTGTAGCACATCACCATACAGCTCAAGCTGGCCAAAATACTTTACACTATCAAAATCATACCAGGAACCTTTTTAACCTCTAGGTGTCTTACAAGATAAAACAGAAAATAATCGAATAATTGACTGACTAGCTGCTTTCAGACACCTGTAAACGGCATTAAATTGATTAATTTCAACACTTAATTAATACAGATCTGCATCTTTCAAAATGAAGAGTCCCGAATGAAAACTAGATCCAATTAGATCTGAAGCAGTTTCCACTTGCTCAGACGAGGTGTGCTCAGATTTGACTTCCACCGATTCCACATGTCGACATTCATATCAGACTAATAATAAACACATTGCAAACTGTGTGCTGACATCTCGTTTAGAGAGTGAAAACGGTTAAGAACACGTCTACCTCATATTTAAAACAAGACGAAACCCAGACAACTCCATCCCTAAAGTATGTAGAGTTCAGAAAACACTACAAACATGGTAAAAAACACCTTAAAAACATGACGCAATTTCTGCGAACAATTTGTGATTGTTTTAAAAGTGCCCGAAAGTGTCAGAAAACGTCTTAAGGCTGCTGTATATCGTGTGTTGGAACGATTAAAAAAGGTTGGAGTAAAAGAGCTTTTATAAGGCGAGCGATTCTGACACATTCATGGCTCTTCACGTTTAAATGAAAGACTCGGAGGGTTTTAATGCGCTGCGAGAGACGAAACGTGAGAATGAGAGCAGGAGGAAGGGAAGCTTTGGGAAACACTCGCGTATAAAAGAGTGTTCAACATCATTCACACACACACACACACACACACACTGTTTGGTCACATTTATTAAAGAGCCACAAATCCCTTAGAATGAGCCAATAGAACGAACACACACACACACACACACACACTTTCAGGGCCCTATAGCTGCTCTGTTTGCCCTGTAATTTCTCAGCATTCAGCAGATAAAGAATGTTAATGACTGGAGGTCCGTTTAAAGCTTTTCTGTCTCCTCCTCATCAAAGCTGTCACTTAATACAACTTTTTCTACACTCTAAAAAATGCTGGGTTGTTTCAACCCAACGTTGGGTGTTGAAACAACCCAGCATTTTTTAGAGTGTAGGGATGTCCTGATCAGAATTTAAATATTGAGTATCTGCTGTATGTTTGGTGCACACTTCAAGAACATTAAAGTTATTAAAATCATTCCAATGAATACAGAGTTGTGCAGATGGTAAAAGTAATATTTGTATAATGTGTATATATAAGCATGTCACAATTAAGAATGTGGGACTACTGATATAAACTTTATATGAACAATAAGCAGAATAATTGCAACATAAAGTGGAGCTAATGTTAGAAAGCATGAAGCTCACAGTGTCAGTCTGTCAGTCAAGTCCAACGCTTACCACAAATAAACATGGTTAATTTTGGTAAGGGGAATCAAGACGCAATCCATAGCCATGCCGCGTGACAACAACGACATCTCAGATAGTCTGATGGCAGATAAAATAAGAGGATAAACGAATGAATGATCGTAACAAAAGTGTGCATCAAATACGCTAAAATCGGAAGCTCAAACGTGTGTGTGTGTGTGTGTGTGTGTGAGTGTGTGTGTGTGTGTGTGTGTACGTGTTTTTCTATTCTGCTAAAATCGGAAGCTCAAACGTGTGTGTGTGTGTGTGTGTGTGTGAGTGTGTGTGTGTGTGTGTGTGTACCTGTTTTTCTATTCTGGTGGGGACTTACACCTGAATACACACAGACTCATGGGGACTCGTGTCACGGTGGGGACCTAAATTGAGGTCCCCATGGGTAAACAAGCTAATAAATCACACAGAATGAAGTTTTTTGAAAATCTAAAAATGCAGTTTCCTGTGAGGGGTAAGTTTAGGTGTAGGGTTGGTGTAGGGCAATAGAATATATGATCTGTACAGTAGAAAAACCATTACACCTATGGAGAGTCCCTACAAGGATAGCAAACCACACATGTGTGTGTATGTGTGTGAGAGTGTGTATGTGTGTATGAGTGTGTGTTGTAGTTGTAAATGAGTGGTTTGGACAGAATCACTGGTGTATTTCTGTTAGTGAAGATCCGGTTCTGTCTGTTAATGTCAATAAACCACCGCTCCAGTGAATGCCTTCTGTTCAAAATTCACTAAATGTCTCCACTGGAAGCTGTTATTGCTCAAATGAGGCTCATTCACAGCTCAGGAGAGTCAGTGGAGATTTCAGCAGCGTCACCGAGACACTATTATAGATTTTATTGTATTTCAAATTATTTTTATTTGTATATTATCTTATAATTTGTATTTTTTATTATTTATTTAAAATTATTTTATAATGTAATTTTATTTATATATATTTGTGTTTTCATTTTGATTTTAGTTAAAGAGCTATCATTTTTATTATTATTATTATTATTTTTTAATATGTCTTTAATTAGTTTAATTTTTAGTTTAGTTTTTATTCATTTTAATTTAATGACTTTAATGACAAATGATGCATTGGCAACTAGCTGAAACAAAATAAGTTTAAAGGTTTTATCATTTTATTTTTTTATGGTTATAGTTTTAGTTAACAATGATAACCTGAGTCTCAGCTGTCTATAAATGAGTCAGAGACTGAGCACACTGTGTTGAAATCTACAGTAAAACTGTAGATGAGGCTCGTGTGAGATTACTGGAGCAAAAGTCTCATCTCTCTACAACTGAGATATTAAAGAGATCTCATGTGACTCATCTCTCTCTCTCTCTCTCTCTCTCTCAGTTATCTGCCAAGCAGTCCATGTTTTTCCTCAGAAACTCTGCCAACATCGCAGAGAATAAGCCCTCGATTCTCTCTCTTTCTCTCTCTCTCTTGTAAAGCACCTTTTTACTGCTGGCCTCTCCGCCACACTCCGCAGAAAAACACACATTTCCAAATAATGACTCCGGCCTGCCAAGATCTCTCCCAGCGCTGCCAGCTTTCCTTCAGAGACCGAGATCATATGGAAAGATATTGTGGAGATTTCTAGGGACAAAGACAAGCGAGAGGTTAAAGGTCGAGACTACAGAAGTGGAAAATTAAGAAGTACAGTGTGGCGTTCATTCCAGAAGAGCTCGGTAAAGTGTGACAGTAACACACTTACAGAGACACCCTGAAACTCAGAGAAATCCAGCATGAGGCCTGTCTGAGCACATCACTTATTATGTCTAATACTTCAGTTCCTAACATGAACAAGTGAAGCTGCACTGTTTTCTTCTCTAAAACCAGCCTGAGCAGATTAGCAAACCAGTTTAGGCCAGTTTATGTGGGCTGGTTTGCACCGATCGCTGGAATCTGCAGCAGCATATACGTTTATCACAAATAAAGCGTGATTAATGCTGCAAATGTTTACTCGTGTTTGTCTCTGTTTGCGCTGCTCTCTGCCAAAAAGCTCCAAACTCTCATCCAACACTCGCGAAGCAGAAACAAACTCCCTAAACGCCACAGAAACAGCTCATTGTGCGCTGATAGTGAAATATGGAGCCGGAGCCCATCTGAAACGCTTTCCTGGAGCGGCCGAATGATTTTCCCATTCCTGGCTTTCCAGCAGATCAGAGACACCTTCAGCAGACGGCGACGGAGGAAGCCATCATTCCTCATATTCTGATCTCATCATCCTTTAGGGTTTGTTCACTGTGTCCGCTTTAATAATCAGCTTTCCTTCTGGTTATTAAAGCTCATTCTATGGAAGCTTGTTTCTGCCACAGGATAAAAACAGTAAAAAAGGCAATTGCAAGTTTGTATCTCACAATTCTGACCTCTTTCTCAGAAGTGTGAGAAATACATGCAGCATTGTGAGAAGAAAATGTCAGAATTGTGGGATAAAAAGTTGAAATTACCTTGTTTTTTTATTATTATTATTATTATTATATGGTGGAAACAAAAAAAGTCAGAATTGTGAGATAAAAACAGATTTCTGGCTTTCTCACAATTGCAAGTTTATATCTCATAATTCTGACTTTTTTTCACAGAACCATGAGAAAAAAGAGATAAAGAATTGAGATAAATTACCTTTTTTATCTCGCTTTTTCAATAACAAGACTATTTATCCGTAACTATCAGTGCATGACAAAATGCTGTGACATTATTGTGTTTTAGTCTGATGTTGTCAGGGTTATTACAGTTTACTAGAACCAAAACCATGACCATAAAAAAAGGGTTTTGAGGACATTTCAGACCAGCTAAAACCATTTTCTTCAGCAGTGAAAGAGGAAAAGAGTTCATTTTCATACCCGATTGTGTAATAGAGCAGAACTGTGAGTCACAATTAACACATCTGATTGCATTTAAACACGACTGCAGCAGATTTATTAGTAAAACCGGTGTAGAAAATGTGAAAAACTTCTGCAGATTGTGTCTGGGCCAAAACATCAGTCATGGTTTGACTGGCTCTCGGCGCTCCAGAGCTGTTTCCTGCTCTTGGCAGATACAGGACAGTATTTATTGTCAAAAGTTCTCGCCAATGTCCAGAGCAAATCCCTGTCATTACAGCAGATCACGTGACCTCAGAGGAATGGAGGACAGGCACCAGACGGGTTAACCAGAACACACACACACACAC
>NW_015547739.1:242989-244739 GCF_001515605.1 Sinocyclocheilus anshuiensis
ACACACACTCTCTCTCTCACACACACTCTCTCACACACACACACACACACTCGCTCTCTCTCACACACACACACTCTCTCTCTCTCTCTCTCTCTCTCTCTCTCACACACACTCACACTCACTCGCACGCACGCACGCACACACACACACACACACACTCACACTCACTCACGCGCACGCACGCACGCACACACACACACACACAAGGAAAAAGGCTTTCCAAACAACACAGAGATTAACATCAGCTCCAGATCAACTGAAGTTCAACTGCGGAAATATTTACTACAAAGTTACTTTACAATATATGGGTGAAACCTGTCAAGAACTTCTCTGAGTCATATTTCATCTCAAACTCAAGACCGAATTAAAACCAAGGCATGTTTTCTCACACATTACAGTTGTTTTGAAACCATGGCTCCTTTTCTCTAAACTCTACACACAAAACCACACAACACGCAAAACATGACGCAAAAGCAAACACTTCTTACAAATCTGTTTTAAATCTTATAAAAATGATAAAAATCTAAATTCCTCCCAAAACCAAGACCGAAATAAAACCCAGGCATGTTTTCTCACACATTAACAGTAGTGATGCACCGAAAATTGCGCAACCACACTGCAAAAAAAAGATTTTCCAGGACAAATATCTACTGTAAATATCTATTCTTAAATCAAGATTTACTTGAGTAGGAAAATGGTGCGACACAGGTAACAAATTTGGGTTATAAAAACGTTGTGGGAACATTGTTTTGAAATGTTTCTAAAATGTTAAAATGTCCAGTTTTCATTTGAAACATTTTACTAACTTTAGTTTCGCCCAAAATATAATGTTATTTGAACTTTTATTTTTAATATTCTACAAACGTTAAAATGTACAGGTTTCTTGATGTAATTATAACATTATTTAAAGGATTTACAAGAAAAACCGTTCAAGTACAAATAACATCATAAGCATGTTTTGAGAATGTTGTTCTAAGAATGTTTTTTCCTCAACATTATGAGAATGTATACAAAATATGAATAAATACAATTTTTAATAGTGAAAGTTGTGAAAATCTCCCCTGTTGGTCAGATATATCAAAGTTAAGTGAGTTTATGATTAAAACAAGACAAAAAATTAATTTCATTTCGATAAATTTTTCAGAAGACAAGACTTAATATAATTTTCCTCCTATTGAGTTATTTTGCATCTCCAGTAAATGCATCCTGATTTAAGAATGTTTAGATATTTGTACTGAAAAACAAGCCAGAAACACTGAGGAAGAACAGAGCCAAAACAGCAATTTTTGAAATAGTTTAGGAAGCTGAAATCATTGGGCGTAACAGTGTTGTTTAATTAGAGTTTCTCCGAAGGTGTGTTTTGACTGTGCGTGTGGAAACCATGGATTAACAGAAGTGAAGTTTCTGTCATTGGTCTGCATCACTGCAGTGGAGCCGCTCTTACCTGCGTCCTGCGCCGTGATGATGAGCGTGTATTTGTCCTGAGTTTCCCGGTCCAGCGTTCGGATCAGGTTCAGCTGACCTCCGGATGTGAGGCTGAACGCTCCCGCCTCGTTCCCGCTGCTCAGGGAGTAGCTGATCTGACCGTTAGAGCCCAGATCATCATCACGGGCCAGCACCTGCCACACAACACAAACCTCCTTTAAGATCCGCACAAATAAAGTCAATACACATTATAAAGCGGAGAGTTCCGGTGCTTGATTCTGATTGGCTGAGCCACGTTAAAAGCTGTTGTAAATTACTCTACAAA
>NW_015547739.1:245250-245653 GCF_001515605.1 Sinocyclocheilus anshuiensis
TATAAAAGCAATAAGCCCCGTGAAGCCATGGTTTACAGTGAATTTATAACAGCTAAGGGGGTTTTAGGCACTCCGCATTAATACCTACTGAACAAACAAAATAAGCCATGCCATCTCGTTGAATTAAATGCCAATCCAAAATACCAATAATATCCAGAAAAAAGATTTTATGCGTAATTCAGGACTTTTAATTATTTATAAACAAGTCTGAAATACATGATTTTGAAATGTCTTTGCTGTGCTACTTCCAGCTGCTCATTCATAAAGATGATGGAGCTAAAATATGCATACAACATACTATTATTTAAAGGGGTCATATGATGCTTTTTTAAATATCATTATTTTGTGTATTTGGTGTAACAGAATATGTTGACATGCTTTAATGTTCAAAAAACACATTATT
>NW_015547739.1:245663-246111 GCF_001515605.1 Sinocyclocheilus anshuiensis
TATGCACAATCAGCTTGTAACACTCCAAAGAGAAAGGAAAACTTGAAATCGCATCATATGACCCCTTTAAACACCATCAATTAAACACGGTCATAATTCCCCAACAGTACACCATAAGCAATCGTTTGGCATACATGCGTGATATTGACTCTGAACTGCTCTGAAGAAAACCCTGAGACTTATTTTATTTCAGCCAGTTTCCAAGGAAGCATTTCTCATTTTCATTTAGCTTAACTTGATGTACTAAAATAACTAAAGCTAAAATAAATATATAAATAAAAAAGACAAAAAATAAAAATGACAAAAACAATTACTAATTTTAATTACTAAGTAATAATTTTTTTTTTGTAAACAAAAATTACAAAAATGGAAACAAACAAAAACGAATTAAAAATATTAATGTTATCTCGCTCTCTCTCTCTCTCTCTCTCTCTCTCTCTCTCTCTCT
>NW_015547739.1:246249-247791 GCF_001515605.1 Sinocyclocheilus anshuiensis
CTCGCTCTCTCTCTCTCTCTCTCTCTCTCTCAGGGTAGATCAGCAGCACCTGTAGCTAGTTTGTGAGAGCGTGTCTGAAGAGTATATTGGGGTTTGCACGGAGAGACACACTTCTCCTCTGCTCCAGACTGAACTTTGAGCTTGTTTCTCGGTTTTAGCAGGAACTGTTAAGGGATCTTGTTCCAGTTTGAGATTGAGCAAAAGGTATTGTGGCTCTTCTGTTCTGTGTGATTCTAAACACTAGAAATCAGTGTTTCCCAACCACTGTGCAGTGGAAAATTATCAAAACTTTCCATCTCCACTACATTTCGTTATTATTATTATTTTAAATCAATGCTATTGGTCACCTTTATGTCTGTTTGTGGGTTTTACAAATATTTAACCAGTGAAAAGCATTCAAAAAAGCTTGTGACTAAACCTCTTAATGCCATTGGATCCTCAAACTTTCATTAAACCTCAAAACTCCACCCGCTTCCATTCAGAATAAACGGTCTGGAAACTGATGTTTGAATAAGTACAGCGTATACCTATAAAGGCTAATGTTTTTTGTGTTTGAAGAGCAGAGAAGAGTCTTAGTATTTGTCTAGGTGTAGCTAATATACGGTTTTATATATATCCTGTGCATTGCGCTTCATGTTTTATATCATGAGATTTTGCCCAAATGTATTCAACAACAAAAAAAAAACTGAGCGCCCATATTGAGTGCAATAAACTTTATAACCTGTGAGTTGATGAAAATGTATTGCGATGCACTCACTTCATCAGATGCGGCTGTTAATGACGGACAAAACGCAGATCTCTGTCATTCACTGGTCAAAAACCTTGCAACTACATTTAAACTTGATTTTCATAATATGTTAATATTATAATGGCACATGCAAGTGTCTGATCATATATATAAAGCCACAATACCAACTCTGACGACGCTATTTAATTATTTAAAAAATATATTTATTTATTTACATTTCCTGAAAGTGGTAGTGGTTTTGGACATACAAGGTTTCCGCCCGACAGTTTTATCATCACCAACAACATAAGGCTAACTGTGTGACCTTGTGTTCATACCTGACTTAAGCTCAAGTTTCACATTAACGGTGACATATCATGAAAATCTGATTTTTCCAGGTTGTAAGTGCTATAATCAGGTCCCCGGTGCATCTACCAACCAAGGAAACGTGAAAAAGATTAACCCAGTAACCGTTTTGGTAAGCCTTTTTCTGCAAGTGTGTGAGAAAACGAGCATCTGATTTCGCTCCCTTGGTGACGTGGCAAAGGGATCTCATTATTATATTACCGCCCCTTAATCTGTAAGTTTACACCCACGGCACCGTTATTGTGTTTTCGCAAGCGACAACGGTGTAGCAGCTCTAATGCTGGGTACAAATAAAGTGAACCTGAACCTATGGTTTAAAATGCATGATTTCAGCGCAATAAACATGATAATCAGAACCAAAGCAGATGTTTTTAGCAGGTCCAGCTGTAATGGCGCAGCTCTATTCTGGAAAAGGGGGCGGGGAGCAGCAGCTCATTTGCATTTAAAGA
>NW_015547739.1:248647-255919 GCF_001515605.1 Sinocyclocheilus anshuiensis
TTAGTACTATATGAGAGTATATTTCAGTACTTAGTGGTGTGCCGTGGGATTTTTTTACTGATCAAAACTGTGCCGTGGCTAAAAAAAGGTTGTGAAACACTGTACTAGATTGTGTGTGTTACGAGGGATGCTGTAGCGGAGAGTGCCTTTTTCTTTTAATACTGCTTTTTACCCCTGTTTTTGTACAGCAAGGGAGGTGAGGGAAGTTTAGGGGAATGTAACATAGCGAAAACTATCATAATTTATGAACGCTGCTAATCACCCTGCTGAAAAAAATAATAATTAACCCACCCGAGGGTCGTTTGCTGATCTGGTTTCCACTGATCAAGCAGGTCTCTTTTAATGGTTTAGAGGAGGTTTAGGACAATTGTCAGCTGGGAGATCAACTAAACTGTCTTAACACATCACCTGCTTTAATCAGTCTTGTTTGAGCAGAATGCTACCGTAGATGCAAACTCATCAGGTGCGAAAAGGGTGACAAAGATGTAATATTAATTTTTAGATGTAATATTTAACATTGTTTTAAACTCTAGAGTTGTGCAGTAAGAGTTGCATTAAAGACATTTCTCATTTTCATTCATGGAGATCACATGGAAAATGAGCCGGATGATTTCTGCCACATGATGGAAAACAAACACTTTTAAAATGAAAATGACGTGATATTACCACTATAACCAAAAGAGCTCATCTGCCATTTTCACACCCTGATTTTTGATATTGAACTTTGCTTCAAATTGTAAATGGATTGCATACAAAAAGTGAGCAAACTCCTGTTATAATCAATGAATGTAACTACACTAGGGCTGTGCAATTAATCACATGCGATTGTCATGCGAATCTCGTCAGTAAAGCCGGTTCCGTGATTAGTAGTAAATCTCCATCACCTGCTTTCAGATGGAGTGGCATTTACTACACAGAGCCGTAATTCACTGACAAGCTAGGCAATATCGCGTTCATAACTGCAGATTGAATCGCCTGCGATAATGAACGTGATATTGCCTAATTGTCAGAGAACTACCTATTTTGGATTCAAAATGGCAAATTTCACGAAAAGGTGACAAGTTTGCATCCCTGGAGATCCTCAGTGTTTTTGTAACTAAACAGCTTTGGTATACCGAACTAACAGGGAACGTTCTCACAACATTTTTTATAAGTCATAAATGTTAGGACAAAACCTTCTTAAAGTACTGTTTATCGAATGTTCATATAACTTTATTAATATTTGATTCTCATAATGTTGAGAGAAAACATTCAGAGATCAATATTCTCGAAATGTCCGTATGTTATTTGTACTTGATGAATGTTGTGAAAAACGTAACCTTTGAATAACGTTATAATCACAAGAAAACTGGGCATTTTAACATTCTTCGGATATTAAAAATAAGGAAGCGGCTATTTGCATTAAGTGAAAATAGCATATTTTCTTAGCAATAGATGCTATCTACACTAAGTGCAAATAGCAGTATTTTTAACAATATGCAATTTACACTAAGTGCAGATAGCGATAGATTCTATTTACACTGTTAAAATAGCAGGATTTTCTGCTATTTATACTACTTATTGCAAATAGTGGCAATTATCTGCACCTCAGTATTATAGTACATTATAAAACAGTATGCAGTAATAACATATTGTGTGTAAATTTATCATTTTAATTCAAATTATTAAATGGATGCCACCTTATTGGGACAATAAAGCCCTCCCTACACCTACCTGATACTTTATTTTCAACTTTTTGATTATTTCCTTCATTTTTATTGTAAATAAATGCCATTCCGATGTGATATGAGATCTGAAAAGGGAGAAAAAAAAGTTCGGTAAAAGGCGGATTCGAACCCGGGTCGATGGCGTCAAAAAATCTACATTACGCGCTTTACCATCAACACCACTGGAACTGATGATTGTCAGACATCTTTTATTGTGTTGACCATCCTTATCACATGTTTGTGGGTGGAGCTAGTGTAAATAGACACTCCGTAAAAATAAACGTTCAAATAATGTTATACTTTGGGTGAAACTAAAGTTGTAAGAAACATGCCGAAACAATGTTCCCACCACCACAGTTTTTTAACCTAAAATGTTGCTTGGTAGTTAACGATTCTGATTTGATGTGGACTTTGTGCGTTTTCACACCGGCTGACTCTCGTTCTGTGTTTTAGCTCTGTTAAATGCCTCGGCTGGGTTCAGTGTTGGTTTGCGTGAGAGTGTTCGGAGAGACTCTGGCACTGGCACACATGACGGAGCCATGACTCCAGCTCATTTACCGCTCAGGTGAGGTTTGTTTTGACTCGGACCACCCTCATTATGTCATTTAGCCGTGGCGTATTGCTTTCTGCACTTACACTCTGTCACCCTGCGCTGGGAAGCTGGAGCCCAATTCACGCCCGGCATTTATCATTCCAGCCGCGCCGTCAAACACGCGAGCCATTCCAGTTACATTTCCAAACAAGAGTGCGCTTTGTGCTGGAAATTTGATCTCGCATTTCTGTATGTTCAAGCGAAAATTATAAATGATGTAGAACCAAAGCCACCCAATCTAATGAGATGAACTAATGCTATCAGAAATTTCCCACTAAAGTCGTAATTATGACTTTCTCGCATCAGACACTGGGTTTGTTTTTGCCTGTTAAATCTCATCGGAGCCAAAAAAGTATTGCATATATTTAGATATTGGATTCATAATCTCCAACAGCTTTTGAATAAATCGTAACATCACATTCGTTTACAACCATATAAACATTCACCACGCAATCTAGTCAAATAAATGCCGTGTGAAATGCATACACTATGCATTAAATGGTTATTGAGTTATGTAAATATACATGACCGTAACAGCAAGAGGAAGCAATGCAAACGTGGGAAAAATGAATAAAACTTAAGTTTGTGTCCCGATGAATCAAAAACTCGGTTTCTGGGTTATTCCTGGTGTTTAGTGGCTTCTGTGTCCCTGGTAAAGATCATGACCTCATTTTTTAAAAACTCATTTTAAACAAGTTCATTTTTCCTCAACAGGGTGGACATTTTTGGCCTTCCATTTCATAGATTTTGTTTCATAAATACTTGCATTTATTGGCCTGATCTCGACCTGAATCTTTTTTTTTATATATATATATATATATATTTTTTTTTTACATCTCCCATCACAAAGTTGTTTTGAAAATTGGATTTGATTTTCAACATTTTAAGATGCCTAAAATGCACTGAATACCATGAAGGACCGAAATATGTGACTTTAGAAGCTGTTTATGTCTGATTTCCGACTAGAAAACTCTCTCTTCTGACTAGCTCCTCTTTCATGAGTCACTTTGGGGAAAAAGCGTCTTCTAAATGCGTGATTGTAAATGTATTCATGATAATTACAAATTACATAAATGCTGTGCACTTGAATGTAAGATGTTCTTGGACATTTTTTTTGTCTTCCATTTCATAGATTTTGTTTCTAACATTTTTCCAAAAATAACTTCTCAAGCGTTTACCCCAAACACGATCACAAGGAGTTGTTTTAAAAGGCAAAAAAAGTTGCTTCTGAAAGGCACAGAATGCCAAAAATGACACAAATATGTGACTTCAGAGGCTTTTTATATCCAATTTCTGACTAGTTCCTCTATCACGAGTCACTTTGGGGGAAAAAGCATCTGCTAAATGCATGATTGTAAATGCTTGGATTTTGCCAAAAATAATTTCTCAAGCATTTCTCCCAATCATGATTACAAAGAAGCTGTTTTGAAAAATGTTACGATGTCCAAAATGGACCCAAATATATGACTTCAGAGGCTGTTTGTCTATTTCCAACTGGTTCCTCTTTCATAAATCGCATTGGAAAAACCCATAAGCTGAATGCATGACTGTCGGTGTATTTATGATGGTTTTGATGGCATAAATGCGGAGCACTTGCCTGTAGGATGTTCTTGGGCAGGTTTGCTAAGTTCTCCAGTACGCTGACGCTGTACGGTGAGAGCTCAAACACAGGCGTGCAGTCGTTTACATCCAAAAGCACGATGTTAACGGTGGCGCGATCCACTCGAGGGCTGCTGCTGCGATCCGCCGCCTGCACCAGCAGAGAATACGCCGAGCGCGTCTCGCGATCCAGCAGCTTCGCCACAGAAATCACGCCCGTCACCGAGTCGATCCGGAAGTCCGAGTTAGCGTTCCCGCCGGCGATGGAGAAGTGTATCTGGCCGTTGGTTCCCTCGTCGGCGTCGCTGGCGAACACCTGCAGGACATCGGCGCCGCTGAGCGTGTTCTCCTCGATCTCGATGTCGTAGATGTTCTGCGAGAAGCTAGGCGTGTTGTCGTTCACGTCCAGCACGATCAAAGTGACCTCCATGCTGGAGGAAAGCGGCGGCTCGCCTTTATCCGTGGCCACGATGGTCAGAGAGTAATTGGCCATCTCCTCGCGGTCCAGTTCGCCCAGCAGAACCACGCCGCCGTCGATGTTCCCGACGCTGAATTTATTCCCAAACGGCGCTTTGAGGGAATACTCCACATAGCTGTTGGGGCCGCTGTCGGCGTCGCTCGCCTGCGCTCTGAACACTAGCGTATCCACCGGCGTGTTCTCTTGAATATACGCCGTTGTTTGCGATGTGAATGAAGGCGGGCAGTCGTTGACGTCCAGGAGGATGATAGACACCTGTGTGGTGCTGGTGAAGCGGCTCATGGGAGGCAAGGCCAGGTCGTTCACGGTGATGACCAGGTTATAAAACGACTGCGTCTCTCGGTCCAGAGCGTTCCTGGTCTGTAAGACGCCGGTGTTTGTGATGGAGAACTGTGAGTGCGGGTCTCCTGAAGCGATGGTGTAATGCAGCTCCGCATTCGGCCCTGAAAAACAACACGCATGTTATTATATTTGTGACCCTGGAGCACAAAACCAGTCATAAGGGTCAATTTTTTGAGATTGAGATGCATGCATCATCTGAAAGCTGAATGAATGAGCTTTCCATTCAAGGGTCACACCTCTGCTGTGGTAGAAAACATAAACACTGTTAAAAACGTTGAAAAGTGGCAAAATGCAGAAGATGACTATTGCAAATAACTGAATATCTTAAAAACGACAATATTTGTGTGCATATGGGTTATGATTAATTAAATCATAATGTAAAATTAAAAAAATAAAACAAAAACCATTAAAGAAACACTTATTTTATTATTATTTTATACAAATTATTTGTTAACCTGCATGTCATGTGACAATCAAGGTTGTTATAAACTAAAACTAACATAAACTGAAATAAAATAAAAATATTAGATGAAAAACTTTTTAACATTATTTTAGCATCTCTAAAATACTTTTTATTAATATTTTGAATCAGATTTAATTTTTTATAGTTTTTGTTGTCATTTTAATAGTTTGTTCATTTTTATTTTAGTTTTAGATATTTTAGCATATCAAGTTAAACTAAATTAAAATGAGAAATGTTGCCTTGGCAACTAGCTAAAATAAAGTTTAAATATTTTAGTTTATTACAAGTAATGAAAACTTTTCTTTTTTTTATGGTTATATTTTAGTTTCAGTTTTAGTTTTGTTTAAATATAATAACTCTTAAACTAAGCCAAAATTAGAAACTGAAATAAACTGAGTCTCTAAAATTGCTAACTGGAAATACATACAAACTAAAACTAAAATAAAATAAACGTGAATTAAACCTAAATATAAATAAAAATGATATAAAAATACACACACATAAAAATAATAATTAAAAACATAAAAATGTAACAAAAAAAAAACCTATTTCAAAACATTACAATATTACATATTCAACTAAATATTAAATATAAATACAATTATTAAATATTCAAGTAAATAAGTTCGGCTGACAAAAAAAGTTTGGGAGTCTCAACATCTGAGCATTGTGTTGCGAGTCGGTTATTAAACAAACTTTGATTGTAAAACAGCACAGATTCTTTGTGCAAAATATCTGCTCTGCTTCCTTTTATTAATTTTGATATGACCCAGACATGATTTAGTCAGATTCATCCAAACACTGCCTGTACTAAACTAACCGCAGTCTCTACTAGACGACTAGCAGGAGTGTAAAATATGCTGAAATATGCTGAAATTAAATAAACAAAGGTAATGTTTTTAAAAACAATTACATTTAATAGAGTAAGGCATTTCATGCTATAATATTAGCATTGGTCAACGTTATTACATTGAAATATGATATTAAATGAATACATGTAATTTAATGTTGTAGAAAACTGCAAAAATATTGTTAAAATCATTCAAAATGTGGCAAAATATAGAAAAGTACTACTGCAAATAATCGTGTGTGTGTATATATATATTTAATTAAATACAATAAATAGTATTTTATGCTATAATATTAGCATTTGTCAACATTCTTACATTAAAATGCAATTTTAAATTAAGGTAATTTATTGTTGTAGAAAACAACGTAAATGTTATTAAATCATTAAAGAAGGGCAAAATATAGAAAAACATTTAGGAAAAAATAAATTTAAATTGAAAAAAATTCAATTATTTGTATGCATTTCATTCAGAACAGAAAATTAACAAAAAAAAAAATTTTTTTTTATAATTGAAAGACAAACCGCAAACTAACTTAACTAATCAACCTGAATTTGAATTAAAGTACTAAAAAGGAAGCATAATTGTACATATTTTATACATTTTTATAAATACAAAAAGTATTAAAAGGATTTTAATCTAATTAACATTACACAAAAATATTAGGTAAAACTATGTATTTTTATGTCCATTAGAGCAGGGTTTCCCAAACTGAGGTTTGCGAGTTGATTAAAAAAAACTAATAATTAATTAAATAATAAATTAATTAAAATTTAAAAATTAAATAATACAACAAAATATTTACATAATAAAATAAAATAACAAAAAAATAAAACTTGTAACTGTGGTTTGCAAGTTGAAGAAAAACTAATAATTAAATCATAAAATACAATTACAACAAACTATAAATGTGTTGTTTGATTACTGAAAAAGTAACTCAAAATCTCAGGGGAGTTTCAAGTAAATATTTTAGGCTTGTATTGTGTTATTCAGACCATAAACACAAGCGTAATATCATATGTTTTGATGAAATGAAATGCGAACAGCTCAGGCGGATCTCAGCATTCATACAGTGAATCATGAGTGAGATCTCAGAGGTGTTTACCGTCGTCGGTGTCTGTGGCGCTCACGCTCAGGACGGTCGCTCCGGGACTCACGCTCTCCAGGACCGAGCCGCTGTAGCCCGAGCTGCTGAAGCGCGGCGGGTTATCGTTCATATCCAGCAGGTTGAAGTAGACTCCTAC
>NW_015547739.1:256070-256269 GCF_001515605.1 Sinocyclocheilus anshuiensis
ATCATAAAATACAATTACAACAAATAATTTTAAAATTAAAATAAAAATATATAAAATAATACAACAAAATATATAAACAATAAAATAAGATAACAAAATAATAAAACTTGTAACCGTGAATGAAACTGGGGTTTGAAATAATTAAATAATAAAAAGTAAAATGTAAATAAATAATTTTCAAATAAAAATAAAATAAAAA
>NW_015547739.1:256279-271255 GCF_001515605.1 Sinocyclocheilus anshuiensis
TATCGTTCATATCCAGCAGGTTGAAGTAGACTCGTACAGAGCTGGACAGACCTCCTCCGTCCCGGGCCTGCGCCGTCAGGATGAAGTGCTGCTGAGACTCGAAGTCCAGTGGACGGGTGACGCTGAAGACGCCGGTGATGGGGTTCAGGAGGAAGGTGGAGTCCTCCTCATCCTCCTCGATGGAGTACGTGATCTCACCGTTTGATCCCGAGTCCGAGTCACTGGCCAGAATTGCCGCCACGATCGAACCTCGATGGAAAACCACCACAGAAAATGAGTGATTATGCAACAATATTCACTGACCAATCACAATCAAGCATTCCAGAGATGTTTCTGTGTTTTCCTCTGCTCATCATTGCACCTCATAGAGAAGATTAACCTGTAGTTTTGGCACAATTTGCTTCTCTGATTGGTGGAGAGTTCTCTGCAGAATCATGGGTAATGTAGTTTTCACCAGGAATTCTGCTGTTAAACTGTTAAAATATGAGTTGAAATAATGCGGTCTGACGGCTTTAACAAAAGCATTTATCATCGATTAACGACCTCAGAGCTAAAAAAAAAAAAAAAGGCTAAAAATCAATTCCCCGATGGAGAAAATTAACGGGATTTTTACTTCTGGAACTGACTGTTGCACTATTTTCTTGAGACTCTCTGATTGGTGGAGAGTTCTCTGCAGAATCATGGGTAATGTAGTTTTTCGCTGTTAAACATGACTATTTAAAAAAAAAAAAAAATGCTCAAATAATGATGACTGATGGCTTCAACGAAAGAAAATACCATCAATTAACGATCACAGCAGGTTTCTCTTTGACATGACAACTAAAAATGAACTAAAACTGGAAAAAAAAATACAAATGAATATTAGTAATATAACTAATAATATTTAATGAATAACTAAAACTGAAATAAAATAAATGATTATTACGAAATGGTAAAATTTAATTAAAACTAATAAAAATACCAAAAGCACATAACAAAATGAAACAAAAATGTAATAAAACTATAATAGTATATAAATAATACTAAAATAAATGATGTGCAAAATATATGTGGTTGTGTATAACATCACATATTAACTGAAATTAATTGGGAAAAAAAAGCTAAAATAAAATATAAATATTAGAATTTGAGAAAATTAGAAATGTTGCCTTGGCAATTTACTAAAATTCGTTTAAGTTGAAGCATTAAAATTACTAACTGTAAATAAATAAACTAAATAAAAATAAATAATATCAATTAATATAACTAAATAGTAAAATTTTGATAGTAATTTAATAACAAAAAACTTAAAATAATAAAAAAATGACAAGATAATTTAATAATTTAAAATGATTTAAGCTATAATTTAAAATTATATCTGAAAATATATACAAATAAAAACGAATTCAAAATATTACAAATATTAAAAATGAAAAATCAACTCACAAAATGAATGGAGTTTTTTCTTCCAGAAGCGACATTCTAGTAGTGTGTTAATGTTATTCAGAATTGAGCATCTGAATTGTAATGCAGTAAATTCAGCTTTTAATAAGTGCCAATTCAGGGTCCGCATGTGTAAAACTTCTCAGAAAAGCTTTGACTTAAGTGTAAAAAAATTCTTAGTTACAAGTAGGGCTTTTCTACAAGTAGGAGACTTTTATAAAGAAGCTAAAAGCAACTTTTAGTAAAGTCTTAAGGCCCGTTCACACCAAGCACGATAACTGTAAAGATAGCCATAAAGATATAGTTCTAAAAATCGTTCTCAATATTAAACGCTAGCAGAGTCCACACCACAGCTATAACGATAAAGACACCGAGAAACGATATCGTTGGAATCAATTCCAGAACGATTTTTTCCTGGCTGATGAACGATACAAACATTGACAGCCAATCAGAATCCATCCTGCTGTCACGAGCTTGAGAATTTAAAGCGACAGACGCGTGTACGCTTAGAATAAACAGACGATATTGTTCGTTGGTGTGGACGATAATATCATTATCTTTATAGTTATCGTTCTTGGTGTGAGTGGGCCTTAAGACTGACCCTTAAAGGTGGGGTAAGCGATTTTTTCAAAAATGCTTTAGAAAACTGAGTCGGGCCGACTAGCAAACAAACTTGTAGCCAATCAGCAGTAAGGGGCGTGTCTACTCATGATGTGGAGGAGAGCGCGTTCAGTCCGAGCCGAGCGACAGAAAGATAAGAGATGGCGGATAAAAAACAAAAGAGGAAATTGGCTGCGGAACAAAAGAAGGCTTAAGGCAATAAGGCAAAAAGTAGGACCCGTGTAAATATCGAATCAGCTTTCCAGTGCTGGAGAGAACTCAAGGAGCGGAAGGCCTGCGATCGGACGCTGAGGTTGCTTTGTTTCTTCTCGAAAGGTGAGTAACACCGTGTCTGCGCCGCAACAGCTAAAGTCTGTCCTAGTACACTGGAAAGCGACCGTTGAAAATCATTTGAAATTTGTGTCAATGCGTCATAAATAGAACGCCGCAGCAGTTTTCTGTCGGGGATGTGTCGTGTCGTGCCGTGCCGCATCCAGTGTAGACCATAGATATGTGTATATAGATATATATCTGTGGTTTAGACCGCATCACTGATTAGGAGTTGTATAGTATTTTGCCGCGCCACTCGTGTCCGATGTAGACACAGTGTAACATTGGTTTTGCTTTGTTTCACAGAACTAATCGTTGCCTGGGTTGCGTATGTATGTGTGGGGCGGAGCTATCAAAATAGGAGCGAGACCCTTTTGGGGTAGGGTTTGTTTTGGTGATTTCAAATGTCAACATTGGCTACGAGAAATCACTTACCCCACCTTTAAGTGTTGACTGGGGTGAGGTAATAAGAGCCAGTTCGGTTGATGCGAGAGTGGGTTCAGTAGTTCTGACTGCAGATGATCAGATGATGGTGTTGTACCTGCGCTGGTGTCCTCGGGGATGTCGAAGGAGTAGACTGCGCGTGAGAAGTGTGGCGTGTGATCGTTGACGTCGCTGACGGTGATGTTGATCCGTACATCGGAGGACTGCAGCCCGTCGTCGGCTCGCACCAGCAGCGAATACTCGGATCTGCGCTCGCGGTCCAGACGCCGGGTGTTCATCAGCTCGCCAGACTCGGGATCGATGCGGAAGCTGTCGTCTGCGCCGCTGATGATGGAGTACGTCACCAGAGCGTTCGCTCCCTGCACACAAACCACCGGCACGTGATCATCTGACCTCATTGCATATCATGGATTAATGTGATCACACGATCATGTAGCTTCAGTCACAAGTAGGGTTGCAAAAAGGTGGAACATTTCCAGTAAATTTCAGAAACTTTCCAGGATTTTTTGGAATCTTCCAGGGATTTTTGGAAAGGTTTCAGAAATGTTCTACCCCTTTGCAACCCTAGTCACAAACCTCATTCAAACGGGAAAACAAGATTGTGTTTCTGCCCCCACTGGCAGACATTTGTTCCTTGTTTTAAGCAAGAACTTTATTTTGATCAGTTTTTCAGAAAACAAGAATGATTGGATATTTGTACTGAAAAACAAGACACAAATACTGAGAAAAGCAATCAAATCTGTGCGTAATGTCACACGTTTAATTGAAATAATGCTGAAATAAAATAAAATATAAATACTAGATGAAAAACTTTAAAAGAAAATGAGAAATGCTGTCTTTGGCAACTTACTAAAATAAGTTTACATTGAAGCATTAAAATGACTGGAAATAAATAAAAACTAAAACAAGAAAATAAATTAATATTAATTTATAAAAAATAAATGGTAATATTTAATTAAAAAAACTAATAAAAATGTCAAAATCACATAATAAAATGACAAAAAAATTAAGAAAATTAAAATGGAAATAAATAAAGCTAAACTAAAACCAACACTGAAATAAATAAAAAAATCATATAAATAAATAGTAATATTTAATAGTAATATTTAATTAAAAAAATAATAAAAACTGTCAACAGCACATAACAAAACTACAACAAACGACAACAAAAAAAACTACTAAAATTAAAATGAAAACTGAAAATATATATAAAAAAAGATAATTCATATTCAATATTATATAAATAATACTAAAATAAATAATCTGTACAATAAACGTGTCTGTGCATAATGTCAAACTTTCACACATTTACTGAAATAAAATAAAATATGAATATTAGAAGGAAAAACGTTAGAAAATTAGAAATGCTGAAGCATTAAAATCACTAACTGGAAATAAATAGAAACTAAAAATGAACTAAAACAAAAACTGAGATAAACCTAAAACTATTACAAATTTCAACAGTACACAACAAAATAAAAAATAAAAAAAAGTAACAAATTAAAATGAAAAGTGAAAATATAAAAATAAAAGCTAATTCAAAATACTACTAAAAACTATAATGGTTTATAAATAACACTAAAATAGATGGTGTCTGTGTGTAACGTCACACATGAACTTCAGATTGCAGCAGGACCAATTAGTGAGAGTGAAGGTATTTAATTTCCAGGCTGGTGTCGAATTTCCTGAGGTCAGATCTGCAGAAACACAAACCCAACGCACAACACTGCTCTTCTGAACACACCAACACCCGCTTACAGACTGCGAGAGAGAGAGAGAGAGACAGCAGGCTCTTTGAACCGCGCAGATATACGGTTCCTCTATAAATCCAGCTAATGGATCCCCTGATACCTGCGGCTCTCAGACGCGGCACATCTGATCCTGACGAGCAGAGAATAACGCCAGCGACAGATCGGGACGTCTCTGTTTGAGCGCAGGACAATATGAGTTCAGACCGAGACGAAGGCACATCAAAGAGCAGAAGATCAGGATCCGCTTACAGAAACACCACACTATCACCACTCAAACTGTGGAGTGGCATGGAAATGTTGTGGTTTATGAATATGGTAAAGCATATTTTTGAGGATCTTTTGCATTGTGAATTTTTTTTTAGCACATTTTCCTGTAAAGCATAAGACATTTTACTTACATTTTACACTAAACTATTAAAACAGTTTTGTTATTTGAAATAAAGCTGGAATGCAATATGAATATTAGATTAAACTAGATAAAAACCTCAATGAAAATGAGAAACGTGGAAATGAATAAAAACTAAAAATTAACTAAAACTGAAATAAAATAATAGTAATATTTAATAAAAAAAATACACATTAACACATATCAAAATTACTCAAATTAAACTGAATTAAACTGAACTGAAAAGCTAAAACTTAAATTAAACAAATAGTAATATTAAAAAAAAAAAATTATTAAAATAAAAACTCAAAATATGAATTATATAAACTGTAATAGTATATTAATGATACTGGGACTGTATGGATGAGCATGACATGAGATCAGTTAAATTACAGTAGTGATGTAGAGATGGCGGATAAAAAACAAAAGAGGAAATTGGCTGCGGAACAAAAGAAGGCTTAAGGCAATAAGGCAAAAAGTAGGACCCGTGTAAATATCGAATCAGCTTTCCAGTGCTGGAGAGAACTCAAGGAGCGGAAGGCCTGCGATCGGACGCTGAGGTTGCTTTGTTTCTTCTCGAAAGGTGAGTAACACCGTGTCTGCGCCGCAACAGCTAAAGTCTGTCCTAGTACACTGGAAAGCGACCGTTGAAAATCATTTGAAATTTGTGTCAATGCGTCATAAATAGAACGCCGCAGCAGTTTTCTGTCGGGGATGTGTCGTGTCGTGCCGTGCCGCATCCAGTGTAGACCATAGATATGTGTATATAGATATATATCTGTGGTTTAGACCGCATCGCTGATTAGGAGTTGTATAGTATTTTGCCGCGCCACTCGTGTCCGATGTAGACACAGTGTAACATTGGTTTTGCTTTGTTTCACAGAACTAATCGTTGCCTGGGTTGCGTATGTATGTGTGGGGCGGAGCTATCAAAATAGGAGCGAGACCCTTTTGGGGTAGGGTTTGTTTTGGTGATTTCAAATGTCAACATTGGCTACGAGAAATCACTTACCCCACCTTTAAGTGTTGACTGGGGTGAGGTAATAAGAGCCAGTTCGGTTGATGCGAGAGTGGGTTCAGTAGTTCTGACTGCAGATGATCAGATGATGGTGTTGTACCTGCGCTGGTGTCCTCGGGGATGTCGAAGGAGTAGACTGCGCGTGAGAAGTGTGGCGTGTGATCGTTGACGTCGCTGACGGTGATGTTGATCCGTACATCGGAGGACTGCAGCCCGTCGTCGGCTCGCACCAGCAGCGAATACTCGGATCTGCGCTCGCGGTCCAGACGCCGGGTGTTCATCAGCTCGCCAGACTCGGGATCGATGCGGAAGCTGTCGTCTGCGCCGCTGATGATGGAGTACGTCACCAGAGCATTCGCTCCCTGCACACAAACCACCGGCACGTGATCATCTGACCTCATTGCATATCATGGATTAATGTGATCACACGATCATGTAGCTTCAGTCACAAGTAGGGTTGCAAAAAGGTGGAACATTTCCAGTAAATTTCAGAAACTTTCCAGGATTTTTTGGAATCTTCCAGGGATTTTTGGAAAGGTTTCAGAAATGTTCTACCCCTTTGCAACCCTAGTCACAAACCTCATTCAAACGGGAAAACAAGATTGTGTTTCTGCCCCCACTGGCAGACATTTGTTCCTTGTTTTAAGCAAGAACTTTATTTTGATCAGTTTTTCAGAAAACAAGAATGATTGGATATTTGTACTGAAAAACAAGACACAAATACTGAGAAAAGCAATCAAATCTGTGCGTAATGTCACACGTTTAATTGAAATAATGCTGAAATAAAATAAAATATAAATACTAGATGAAAAACTTTAAAAGAAAATGAGAAATGCTGTCTTTGGCAACTTACTAAAATAAGTTTACATTGAAGCATTAAAATGACTGGAAATAAATAAAAACTAAAACAAGAAAATAAATTAATATTAATTTATAAAAAATAAATGGTAATATTTAATTAAAAAAACTAATAAAAATGTCAAAATCACATAATAAAATGACAAAAAAATTAAGAAAATTAAAATGGAAATAAATAAAGCTAAACTAAAACCAACACTGAAATAAATAAAAAAATCATATAAATAAATAGTAATATTTAATAGTAATATTTAATTAAAAAAATAATAAAAACTGTCAACAGCACATAACAAAACTACAACAAACGACAACAAAAAAAACTACTAAAATTAAAATGAAAACTGAAAATATATATAAAAAAAGATAATTCATATTCAATATTATATAAATAATACTAAAATAAATAATCTGTACAATAAACGTGTCTGTGCATAATGTCAAACTTTCACACATTTACTGAAATAAAATAAAATATGAATATTAGAAGGAAAAACGTTAGAAAATTAGAAATGCTGAAGCATTAAAATCACTAACTGGAAATAAATAGAAACTAAAAATGAACTAAAACAAAAACTGAGATAAACCTAAAACTATTACAAATTTCAACAGTACACAACAAAATAAAAAATAAAAAAAAGTAACAAATTAAAATGAAAAGTGAAAATATAAAAATAAAAGCTAATTCAAAATACTACTAAAAACTATAATGGTTTATAAATAACACTAAAATAGATGGTGTCTGTGTGTAACGTCACACATGAACTTCAGATTGCAGCAGGACCAATTAGTGAGAGTGAAGGTATTTAATTTCCAGGCTGGTGTCGAATTTCCTGAGGTCAGATCTGCAGAAACACAAACCCAACGCACAACACTGCTCTTCTGAACACACCAACACCCGCTTACAGACTGCGAGAGAGAGAGAGAGAGACAGCAGGCTCTTTGAACCGCGCAGATATACGGTTCCTCTATAAATCCAGCTAATGGATCCCCTGATACCTGCGGCTCTCAGACGCGGCACATCTGATCCTGACGAGCAGAGAATAACGCCAGCGACAGATCGGGACGTCTCTGTTTGAGCGCAGGACAATATGAGTTCAGACCGAGACGAAGGCACATCAAAGAGCAGAAGATCAGGATCCGCTTACAGAAACACCACACTATCACCACTCAAACTGTGGAGTGGCATGGAAATGTTGTGGTTTATGAATATGGTAAAGCATATTTTTGAGGATCTTTTGCATTGTGAATTTTTTTTTAGCACATTTTCCTGTAAAGCATAAGACATTTTACTTACATTTTACACTAAACTATTAAAACAGTTTTGTTATTTGAAATAAAGCTGGAATGCAATATGAATATTAGATTAAACTAGATAAAAACCTCAATGAAAATGAGAAACGTGGAAATGAATAAAAACTAAAAATTAACTAAAACTGAAATAAAATAATAGTAATATTTAATAAAAAAAATACACATTAACACATATCAAAATTACTCAAATTAAACTGAATTAAACTGAACTGAAAAGCTAAAACTTAAATTAAACAAATAGTAATATTAAAAAAAAAAAATTATTAAAATAAAAACTCAAAATATGAATTATATAAACTGTAATAGTATATTAATGATACTGGGACTGTATGGATGAGCATGACATGAGATCAGTTAAATTACAGTAGTGATGTGAACTTTATGATTTCATGATTATGCTGTATAATTGTCTTCTGGATGTTTTAACATCTATTTATGAAGGTGAAACCATGGTTAACACTTTACCATAAGGTTCATTTTGTTAACATTAGTTAACATTAATAAATGCTTTAGAAGTATTTTTCATTGTTAATCTTAGTTAATGTTGATTCCAACATTTATTAATACAGTACATAATTAAAATCAAAAGTTGTATCTGTTAATGTTATTGAATGGACCTGAGCTGACATTAACTAATAATGAACAGCTGTGTTTGTATTAACTAACGTTAAAGCTGCAGTTCGTAAGTTTTGCCTCTTTGTCGCCATCTCTGTTTGAAACCTGCAATTGCAGCTGTTTGTGGCATTATCTTCCTTGCGTGGGTTGTGCTTCGGCGCGGATGAATCTAATGTTTTGAGGAGTATGTGTGGATACTATACTTCAGGATCACAGATTCTAGCCTACGTCTTGGAATTTATGACCCAAATAAGAATTTTCACCGTATATTGTCATCTGAACAAGTAAGTAACAAGTCTGCCACGTTTGTTCTGACCAACTGAGGAAAAAAAGCATTACAATAAATCGTGCTACCAATGGTGATTAAATCTAAAGATCGGTTAGCTCATATCACATCAAACTGTTCAAATTATTATTATTGTTATACTTTATTCTCAAATTGTTCATGTTAACAACATCAGCATTACGCGACTATGTGAATATAGTGTGTATAAGCGAGTAGATCGATTTCAATTTCTTTGAACCCAAAAAGCAAATTATGCTCCCTTCGAACTGGTTGTCTTTAAAATACAAATCTTTGTAATCCCAGGCTATCTATTTCAGATAATTTTTAACCAAAAAAAGTTACAGACTGCAACTTTAACAAAGATTGATAAATACTGTAACAAATGTATTACTCATTGTTAGTTAATGGTAGTTAATGCATTAAATATAGTTAACAAATGGAACCTTATTGTAAAGTTACCGTTTATCAGTGTGTTGCTCTGTGTGTTTGTATTTGTTGATTTGAAGACCCTAGCAACCGCATAGCAACACCTTAGCAACAGCATAGCAACTGTATAGCAACAGCCAGAACACCTTAGAAACAGCATAGCAACACCTAGAACACCTTAGCAACTGCATAGTAACTGCATAGCAACACCCAGAACACCTTAGCAACATCATAGCAACTGCATAGCAACACCCAGAACACCTTAGCAACAGCATAGCAACGGCATAGCAACACCCAGTACACCTTAGCAACAGCATAGCAACACCCAGAACACCTTAGCAACTACATCGCAACACCCAGAACACCTTAGCAACTGCATAGCAACACCCAGAACACATTAGCAACTGCATAGTAACTGCATAGCAACAACCAGAACACCTTATCAACTGCATAGCAATACCCAGAACACCTTAGCAACTGCATAGCAACACCCAGAACACCTTAGCAACAACATGGCAACTGCATAGCAACACCTTAAGGCCCGGGTATACGTCACTTTCCGTGTTCTGTCTCGCGCACACGGACGAACTCAACACAGGCGCAGTATCACCTACTTGACTTGCGCTCTGTCTCAATTTTCACCTCACGCATGCGCTGTTGTACACGGACCGTCCGCGTGGTCTCAAAAAATTGCCTGCACGCGGACAGGTTGCGCGGCTGTGTGTATACTTTGTATACTTTTTATACGAAGTATATTTTGGCCTTTAGCAACAGCATAGCAACACCCGAAACACCTTAGCAACAACATGGCAACTGCATAGCAACACCTAAAACACCTTAGCAACAGCATAGCAATTGCATAGCAACACCCTAGCAACGTGCAAAAAAAACCCCACACAGAGCACATTCTCAATGTCTTGGCAACTCCGAGCTCTGGTTCAGTCAGTCACTGCGTTCAGCTGTGTTTAGTGATTGGTGTCTAGTGGCGTCTTTGTCACGCGCTGGCATGGAGTTTGAGCTCTGGCTGTCCTGTACGGATGTGGGCAGAGATCGAGACAGGAATAACCCTGGACTCCAGTCACACATGTTGTTAGTGGAGCCCAAACATCCCATAATTCCTGCCCATCGTGCCAACATGAGATTCAGTTCAAGCTTTTCATTTAAAAAAACACTGGAAATGAACAACAGGAGAGAAAAATCACAGTTCAGATCACAACTGCTTCTCCTGGACTGGTTTATAATGATTTAAAATAGATTAAAAATAGTTACTATAGTTATATGAAAATATCTAATGCATTTAAAACATTTAATAATTAATGTAAATTGTAAACTGACAACTTAATAATTAGATGAATCACAATTAATATTTAAAATAATTAATCTTTTATATTCAGGCTCTTTGATTGTTATCTGATCCACATTATTTTTAACTATGTTAACTGTACAAAAACACTCTGTTATGCTGTTTGATGTTGCAAACTGGTATTTATCATATTTTAATTTATTATCATAATCATAAACACACCGGTTTGTAGTGCAAAAAGTTTTATTTAATGTAATTGTTTGCGGTGATGTGCATGATTAATTATTCTAAATACCAGTGTTATTTGATAATATTATTATTGATCAGTATTTTGAATTAGTTTTTATTTTTATATTTTCCATTTTCATTTTTGGTAGTTTCAGTAATTCTGTTGTCTTTTTGTCATTTTTATTAATTATTTTTTTCCAAATCATAATGTCTGTATACTTATTAATTTTTATTTTATTTACACATTTTTAATTATTTTAGTAGATCAAGTTACAACTTAAATGAAAATGAGAAGTTTTGCATTGGCAATTAGCTTAAATATATATTTTTTAATTATTATAACAATTTAAAAATTATTTCAGTCCACATTTTTTTAAATTAATAGTTTTTCTTATATCTTAAATTTTAGATAAGCAACCAGCAGAAATCGTTTTTATTATTATTTTTTAGTTAACATTTTATTTGAAGCAATTTTTATGCTTTTATCTTTTTTTATTAGTTATAGTTTTAGCTACAACAATCCTGCTAATGATCTGCTCTCTAATGAGAAGCCCCGCCCCCCCCCAATGCCACCTAACACCAACAGCCAATCATAGCTCACGGCTGGGACTCTATTAGTTATTTGTAGACGTGAGTTTGAGCTCGTGGGAGCATCAGATTTCTCTCAGCGTTGGGTTTAATATCGCAGCGTTTAGTAGTTCAGACTGGGAGCTGAACTCGACTGCTCGCTCTCTCAGGGAAACACGCCTCATCTGGAGATGAATCTGTGTGTTTGCCAGGCGAGAATCACTGGAAATGAGCTCTAGAGTCTGAATACCATCACAGAACATCACTCCTCCTCTTTCCTGATGATTAAAATCAATCTAGCGCTGCAGAAACACGGCAAACGTTGTGTATTGTCTGCGTTGTGTGTGTTTGGGGGCGGAGCCACACAGACTCCGCCCACACGTCTGCTAGAGCCATTATCATGTCAATCATCATGACTGACAGCTGTCATCTGTACCTCATCTGCGTCTGTGGCCGTGAGCTGCAGGATCCTGAAGCTGTCGCTGATGTTCTCCTGGATGGTGATGTCTAGCGTGTCGGTGGGAAAGACGGGCGGGTTATCATTCACGTCCTGTAGAGTGATTTCAACCTGAGACCGAGAGAGAGAGAGAGACATTAACACCCTCAGTCCAAACATCATTCAGCCTCCTGATATTTACACAGAGACCCAGTGATGAAATAAAACAGCCCGTGAATTACCATTTAATGCAATTGCCAATAGCATGATAAAAAGACAGCAATGTTTTTTTGATTAATCAAAAATTTTTTCTTATATATCTAATATATTTCTATTATGTGACCCTGGACCACAAAACTAGTCTTAAGTGTAAATTTTTTGAAATTGAGAAGTATACATCATCTGAAAGCTGAATAAATAAGCTTTCCGTTGATGTATGGTTTGTTAGGATAGGACAATATTTGGCCGAGATACAACTATTTGAAAATCTGGAATCTGAGGGTGCAAAAAAATCTAAATATTGAGAAAATCATCTTTAAAGTTGTCCAAATTAAGTTCTTAGCAATGCATATTACTAATAAAAAATTAAGTTTTGATATATTTACGGTAGGAAATTTACTAAATATCTTCATGGAACATGATCTTTACTTAATATCCTAATGATTTTTGGCATAAAAGAAAAATCTATAATTTTGACCCATACAATGTATTTTTGGCTATTGCTACAAATATACACCAGCGACTTAAGACTGCTTTTGTGCTCCAGGGTCACATATGTATATTCATTTATGCATGTGTGAATGTCATTTTTCAGCTCGAATTTAAATTTAAATAAATTAATAATTTATTAAATTGATTTATTAAAGTAAAATTATAAAAGTGCAAAGCTGACTGTTGCAACTTGTAAAATATGCCAATGTGTAAAATCAACGTTGCTACTTTGATTTAGTATCGAGATATATAGTATTTATTAATATTTTGAATTAGTGTTTATTTTTCTATTTTCATTTCAATTTCAAAGTTTAAGTCTTTTTCTGCCGTTTTTATAAATGTTTTAAATAGTTTTTTTTTTGTTTCATTTTTTTTTTATTTTTGTTTAAATTGTAGTTATTTTAGCACTTCAACTAGCTACAATAAAATACTTTTTTTTTTTTTCAGTTAACATGTAAGAGTTCAAGACGGTTAAGTAGTTATCGCTACACATTAGCGCATGGTTGCATGGCGCTAGCAACACCAAGGTCATGGGTTCGATTCCCAGTAAATGCATGAACTGATAAACAGTTCAATGCAATGCAGTTCACTTTGGATTAAAGCATCTGTCAAATGCATAAATGTTGATATTTTTTGTAGCCGTGCACTTTATTTGTTAAGTCGATATGCACACTGTAAAAAAATAAAAAAAAAAAGTTGTAAATAAAGATTATTGGTCTACATTTTACAAGAAAATACTATTTCAGTCTTTCAACTTCAAAATTTCCCGTTTGATTCAACATGCTACTTGCCCTTTTCTTTGCTATCATTTGTTCAATTTCTGAGTAAGTAAATCCTGCAGCAATATTTTTTCAGTGCAATAAATCAGTACAAAAATCAACATGGATTGTTTTAGGCTTTAATTATGAGTGTCTACGAAGTCTATGAAATATTTCATAATTACAACAACTCCATCAGCATGCAATGCAGCATTAATACAGAAATCAGCTGTTTTATAACGCTTTCAAACGTGACTCATTCAGTCAGATTTCATAATGCAACCATCCATCTCATATTCAATAACTCGCAGTTAAAACACATGAAATCAGACGAGCACAGCGGCCAGATCCCAAAACTCACACCTCGTCTCGTCCTGAAGAACTTGAATATCTGCTGCATTAAACATCACAGAGCCGTGAGCTCAGAAAAACACCAGACACAGAGAGAGAGAGATTCAGTATTCACTGCTGAGGAGGGGTTCCATCAGAACCGAAACACACCGTTTCTCTGCATTCGCTGTCTAAATATGAACACAGACGTGTTTCCGCATCAGCTGAACCAGCAAACACTCACTGATATCTCATTCTGATTTTATCATTATTATCACACATGCAGGTGACCAAAGACCGCACCTTTACTTCTGCAAGGTTAAGATTTCATTCTAAAAGCTTGAAGATTGACTCGTAGTGTTGATTCATGAAACACAACCCACACACGTTTATTCGATTCTAAAAACAAAATCATTTACGTTCCTGTACAGTATGAATAGCATGCAAACCCATATTCAAACTGAGTTCTAGATTTTGCTTTTTGATGAAAAATTAATTTAAATGTATACATTTTTATGAGTCTGATAATAATTTTAATTATTATTATTATTATTATTTATAAATTAAGTATTTTATATGATACATTTTACGTATTATACGATATATATTATATGTATTATACAATTACATATTATAAAATAATACATGAATACATTTATATTTGCATAAATATGTATATTAAAATAATATATGTGCTTAATATTTAATACATTTAGCTTTTTATCAACTTTCATTAACTTGTTTTATTTTGCCAGTTTTTTTTTACATTTTTAGGAAAACAATATTTACTACTACTACTACACCTACTAGTACTACTACTAGTAATACTAATAATTATTACTATTATAAAATAATACATGCATAAATTCATATTTGCATTACAAAATATTATATTTGCATAATTCAGAATTACTTAACTATTAGCTTTTTATCAACCTACAAACCCCAGTTTGGGAATCCCTGCTAAGTATGGATAGTATGCAAACTGTGATGCAACTCATAATCTCATATCTCCATATCTAGACTCATCTAGAGTTTCAGTTGAGCTCTAGAGCTTTATAATCTAAACGAGCTGAGCTCTCAGCTGAATAAGAGAGAAATATGAGGACACTCAAACACACACACACACTCACACTCACACTCACACACACACACACACAAACACACACACACTCTCACACACACTCTCACACACAC
>NW_015547739.1:271556-272815 GCF_001515605.1 Sinocyclocheilus anshuiensis
AAAATTTACTAGTATTACTATCCTTGTGGGGACATTTGGTCCCCATAACGTGATAAATACCAGGTACACACACACACAAACACACACACACACACACAGGAGAGTGAATCATTGTTCTGGACTCTCTGGGTTCCTGCTTGTCTTTTGTTTTAAGAACAGAAGATGGAAATGCTGCATGAACTGACTGGACGTGATTAATGGATCCTGAAAAACATCATATAACAAACGCAGCATCCGACCTGCAGACAAACCACCGCGAGATTGAGTTTCCCTCATTAGTGCGCTCCCGTGACGAACACGCGTGACTCTAGTGCGATCATCTGCAGCTAACAGGGAATGTGCTCAGAACGTTCAGACAAGGTTCTCTCAACGTTCTGAACAAATGTTTTTCCAGTAACGTTAATACAACATTTGTTCAAAGTGATCTGGTCTTTAACAATGTTCTCAAAAACTTTTGAAAGTGACATTAGAAAAGTAACATTCCCATAATGCTTGCAAAACAACAAAATGTAACATTCCCCTTAATGTTTTCTCTAACGCTCACATAACCAAGAAAAAAACGTTTTATAAACATTTAAATGCTGTACATTCAGAAATAACATTTTCATACCGTAACAGTAACGTTAGCAGAACGTTCTCAGAGCATCTCTTTGGCCGCAGAGACTCTGACCTCCGTTCAGAGGTCAAAAGCTGATTGTTTTCACACCAGCCAAGAATAACGCAACAGCAGAAGAAATATGTGTCCGCGCAGCGTCCTCCTCGCGCTAAAGTCAACACACATGAATATTTACGCTGGGCGCTCGCTCGCTCTGAAGTGTAAATAACCCCAGCACATCATCAAGCGGGATTAGGAATAATTGCACCCACTGATCTGAGTTTATTTCACCCACAATCCCCTGAGAGAATCAAATCAAAGCACAGGCCGCGCAAAAACAGTGTAGAGCGGGAAAAACGTGTGTGTCTAATGAGAATACACACACACACACACAGGTGAAAGGCATCTCACACACACACAAACAAACACACACACACGCGCACACACACACACACACAGGTGAAAGGCATCTCACACACACACACACACACACACACACACACACACACACGCTCTGGACACCTAATACAGAATTTCATTATAAACACACACAGATACACACACACTCAAACAAAAAAGGGCCAAAAAACAAAGAGTCTCAGCATCCCACAGCGAGCTTTATTAATTTTGACAGTGCCGTATGTAAATGCCTATTTTAGTGCAT
>NW_015547739.1:273148-276147 GCF_001515605.1 Sinocyclocheilus anshuiensis
ACTGAGTTTCAGCACTCTGCGTCTCAGTTGCAGGCTGGTTGACTCCATTATTAAACACTGCCGTCTCTCGTGTGTGTTGTAGTATTTGGCTGAAGTTACAGATAGAGAGGTGAGTTTAAGTTCACCTCACTTCAGCAAACTAGTAAAGTTGTGTGTTTTCACCAAAACAGATTTAATCAATCCTTCAGTTTGAGAATAATTATTCTTTCCGGCGATGTTCACAGTGCAAACAAAAGAGATTTATGCTTAAATCGAAAATAAACCACATGCTCATCATAGCCATCATAACATATCTTTTAAATAATAATAATAATATTAAGTATTATTATTTTTATTTATAAATAATATTTTTTAATAAATACAATTATATATTATACAATTATAAATAATATGTATATTTGCATAAATATGTATATTAATATTTTATATTCTCATAATTAATTATCAGCTTTTCATCAACTTGTTTAATTTTGATATTTTTACAAATTTATTTTACATTTGTATGAAAATATAAAATTTAACAAAAATAATAATTACAAATTATTTTCTAAAATATAACTCATTTATAAATTATGCAATTATATATTATTATTAAATAATACATGCAAACATTTTTATTTGCATAAATATGTATATTAAAAATATATTTGCATAATTCATAATTAATTCTTAGTTTTTCATCAGGTTGTTTTATTTTTATGTTTCTAATAATTATTATTTATAAATTACTATAACAAATTTCACAGTAACATTGAGTATGATATATTTTGCATTACATTCGGTTATTTTATGGAATTCAAAGTATTTTTCTTTTTAATTTTCTCCACAGGTGTTTAAAAAATTCTTCAATAAAGAGTAAAAAAAAATCAGACCAATCGGATCTATTTCATGATTCATGTACAAACAAACAAACAAACAAACAAACAAACAAACACAAGTCATATTGAGAAAAAGCCATTTTTGTTTACACATGAAAATGGTCCAGATCAGAATTGAAATTACCATATTCAGTTAGATTTTTCTGTCATATATAAAACAAACCTGTCACATGTGAAATAAAATCAGATTGCTGAAATGCTGAAAACCAAATCAAAATCCACTCATGAATGAATGTTTTCATTTGCACATGCGTGAGTTCATTCGCTGTGTTAACGAGTGAAGCAGAGCAGTTCAGAGGTCATTCAGGAGACGCACGCTCTGATTGGAGATGAGGTCAGGGGTCACCAATCAGTGATAAAACGCACACCATCTGACACCTCATCATATGCGAGGTGCTGCGCGTAAATGAAATGACTTCACCGACAGCAGAACACGCGAGAAAATGAAAGGCTCTGGAACGAGAGTGAAAACACAAGACAGACTTTGGCACACGTGAGCGTTTGTCAGAGTCCAGATTGAGAAGTGAGAAGTTCTGAGAGTCATTACTGCTTCAACATACTCTCACAAACAATTTTCAGAGATCCAACTCAGCCAGTTTCCACCTGATTACCTTCCTGTCCGTCAAACGAGCCCTCAGATGTTTGCTGATCAATTCAGATCAATTATTATTAATTCAAACGTGAACCACATGAAAACAAGGATTGTGTTGGTTGTTCTTATGTTTCACAGACAAACAGCTGCATGTTTTCATGTGGTTTTGTCTTATATCAGGCATATAAAAGTTTGCATGTGTTATATGTTTTGTATCATATTTGCTCCATCAGGCTTTTATGGCTCATATAGTCTGATAGAGTGAGAAGCAGTGTTGTGGGTAACACATTACAAGTAATGCGAGTTACGTAATCAGATTACTTTTTTCAAGTAACTAGTAAAGTAACGCATTGCTTTTTACTGTACAAGAGAATATCTGAGTTACTTTTTCAAATAAGTAACGCAAGTTACTTTTTTTTTTTTTTCCAATTTATTGATTGACAGCTCTCCTGTCCCCATGTCGAGAGAAATCAGATCTTACTGTAGTTCTAATAATGCATTACTTTTAAAAGTAACTTTCTCCAACACTGGTAAGAATATGAAGTTAAAACAGCTTGTGATGCTTCTGATGCTTGTGATGTAAATCAGTGAGATCTTTATAACAGTAGAGCAGAGATACTGACATAAAATTATCTAAATATCAGTGGTCGCTCTATATCTCCAGTAATCTGTCTCAGTAAGATGAGATTGAAATGCTCCAAACATATAATGCAGTGATTGAGAGCTGAAGAAATAAAGGCTCCTCAGAAGATCCTGAGGATCAGATTTGAGACTCTAAAACATGATTGATGGAGAATCAAGTAAAGCTGAGCTGCTTCAGTCCAGTAAGTGTTCATCTGGAGATATTACTGCAGTTATTCTGACGCTTACTTGATCAAAACCAGTCAAGATTTGACACGAGAAGCTCGAGCTGAAGCTGGACGTCTCTACAATTACACTAAAAGAACTTCGACTAGATAAAAAAACTCTAAATGATCAATCAGACGACAGAAAACATGCAGTAGAGGCCTTCTGTGCATCACATATGATCCAGTAGCTTTACAGGGTTAATGAACGATCATCGCAGCGGTTGGTGTTTAACCACACAGTAGTTTTCTAAATCCGCCTCAATGTTTAACCGTCTCAGAGAGACACGACACAATAAACACACTTCTGAGCATCTAATCAGTTCCTGATGGAGAAAATCAACTCCCATCCCGCATTTCGCTCAGTCAAACGTCACATTATGGCAGTAAAACAAGTTTTGAAGAGCATCTGAAGCACTCGAGGGGTTAACGCTCGACTCAAATAATGAAATTCCACTCAGTTTCTGGGTCTGTGTCGCCGAGCGGCGCTGCAGCTGATCTGGGTTCAGTCTCAGATGTGGAAAATTAACAGAGAGAAATGTTGATGTGTTTAACATGAGCGACTCGCAGGTGAAGCTCTGCCAAACAGACAGTTTCCCCCTCGCTGAGACTATTCATGGAAAACAGAGAGAGAGAGAGAAAGAGAGAGAGAGAGAGAGAGAGAGAGAGAGGAGGGACGAGAGA
>NW_015547739.1:276748-277144 GCF_001515605.1 Sinocyclocheilus anshuiensis
GTCTCGTCTGTTTCTCGTCAGAATGGAGTCGTTAATCTTCATTAAGACGAGTGTTTCATGGCCTTCAGTTTAGCAAAGATAATTCAATAACTATATTCCTCCCTCATCTGATTACATCCACAAACTCACTGCATCTCACGTTCAGCTGCTGGTCAACAGGAAACACACGTCTGCTTCTGTGAAAACTCACACACACACACACACACACACACCTTTGACACAAGTGTGTGTGAACGATTCATCAGTATTTAAAGCAAAATGATATCTACATGTAATAAAAATGATGATCTCTCATCATTTCATCAAAAAAAGATCTCTATGAAGAATTTCAGGTTTCAGGCCCCATCATAGCACAGAAACTGCACTTGTTAAAATTACAAATTGCTTGCTTCTTGC
>NW_015547739.1:277262-277790 GCF_001515605.1 Sinocyclocheilus anshuiensis
AAGATGGTTTAGATCCTACCTGTCCGATCGCTACCATTTTGTTCATTTAAATGGGGAGTCATCTCAATTATCACCAGCAAAATATGGAGTGCCACAAGGATCTGTCCTAGGTCCTCTGCTCTTTTCAATATACATGTTGCCCCTTGGTAATATTTTATTAGAAAATACGGGATTAGTTTCCACTGTTATGCTGATGATACTGAACTATATATCTCAACAAGACCAGATGAAACTTCTAAATGATCTAAGCTAACAGAGTGTATTAAAAATGTAAAAGATTGGATGACCAATAATTTTCTCCTATTGAATTCGGATAAGACAGAGATATTAGTTATTGGACCAAAAAGCAGTACACAGAATATCTTGGATTACAATTTGCAAAATTTGCAACTTACTGTTACTTCCTCTACAGTCAAAAATCTGGGTGTTATATTAGATAGCAACTTGTCTTACTTGTCTTTTATTTCCCATGTTACAAAAACAGCATTCTTCCATCTTAGAAACATTGCCAAGCTACGAAACATGTTA
>NW_015547739.1:278455-280163 GCF_001515605.1 Sinocyclocheilus anshuiensis
GGCCAAAAGTAGTTAAATAAAAAGCGCCCATCCATAAAAAAAAAAAAGTGTCTCACACGGCTCCGGGGATTGAACAAAGGCCTTCTATAGCGAATTGATGTGTTTTTGTAAGAAAAATATCCATATTCAAAACGTAATAATCACTTTAATGTAGCTTGCGCTCACTGTTGTACACTGGAAGCAGCTCCAGGCGGATGACGTATGGAGGTGGGCTTTCCGAAAAAAAATCTAATTATAAATATTAACAAAAACTATAATAGTATCTCAGTGATACTAAAATAACACTGTTTATGATTACTTTTAAATCATTTTTTTGTAAAGCACTTTGAATCACCACTGGGTATGAAATGTAAATAAATAAACTTGCCTTGGTCAGAATCACCAAAAACATCAGTGTACAAAACGACACACAAACCATCTCTGTCAATGCTTTGTTGACTTAATATTTACCCAAATACAGACGAGAGATTAATGACACTAATCTCAAGCATTTCTCATCAAACGATCCAAACACAGAATGATCTCCTGTGACCGGGTCACTCAGCAGAACAGCACTAAAGTGAGCTCAGAACGAGACGTTTTGTTCTCATTGTGTCTTCATCATCTGAACTCTTCAGAAGATCATTAGTAAGCCATAGACGTGAGCCTCTTCCCGTCTTTCTCACGTTTGCTTCAGTGAAAGTGAATGAGGAAGAACAATCAGTGTGAATCTCTTTCAGAAAGTCAGCCATAAAAACCCGTCTCTCTCTCTCTCTCTCTCTCTCTCTTTCTCTCTCTCCGTGCATCTCTGGTGATTTGTCGTGTCAGAGGTGACGGTCTGGAAGCGCTCGTGACCCCGGGGTCGTGACCTGACCTCAGTGCAGTGCTGTCATTCGTTATTTGACCTGTAATGTGACTTTGACGTCTTTCTTTCAGTTCCTCAGAGACTCCAGTTTATATTGAAGAAAAATCTCTTGCTGAAAACAATTAAATTCAACATGAGCACGACTCCAATGCAATCCCATTTGTGATTTATTTATTTTTGAAAATATTTTAATATTTAATTTTTATTGCAATTTTTATTTTAAAATATTTTTTTTCATAGAA
Organism: Sinocyclocheilus anshuiensis; assembly: GCF_001515605.1. Lineage (NCBI taxonomy): Eukaryota > Metazoa > Chordata > Actinopteri > Cypriniformes > Cyprinidae > Sinocyclocheilus > Sinocyclocheilus anshuiensis. The sequence goes on from NW_015547739.1 coordinate 279,542, forward strand.
ATGCACATATTTATACATACCTGTACATAAATGACGGAGCTACATCTTGATTAACTGTTTTTAATATTTACTTCCCCTAACATTTTAAACCTGAATTGTGAATTAGATATGCATTTTTGTAATTATATTTTTTTAAGAAATGCATAAATTTATACATACCTGTACAATGATAGGACAGCAACACATTTTTTATTTTAATTCCCATTTAATTTAAACAGGCATTTTGTAATTATTATTATTATTATTATTATTGCGGATATATTGATAGAAATTCACAGATCTATACATATCTGTACATAAATGACAGGACTATAATTTGATAAAATATTGTATCCTGAATTAGACACAAGCAGTGTGTTTTATGAACACGACGACTGTAAAAATAAGCATACGTTCTAATTCTGCAGTAATATAAATCCGCGCAGTGTTCCGGACGTCTGACGGTGGGAAAGAGGCTTTAAACCACGCTTTCTGTGACATTAGTCTGTGTTTCTCAACAAAGAGGCTGTGTGTGTGTGTGTGTGTGTGTGTGTGCGCTTGTGTTTCTCAATGACCTGTTGCCATGACAACGAGAAAATTAACACAACTATATAACCAACACTCACACACACACACACACACC
>NW_015547739.1:280350-287514 GCF_001515605.1 Sinocyclocheilus anshuiensis
CACACACACACACACACACACACACAGGTAATAATCACAGCTAACTGCAGCTTTCACTAAAGCTACAGCTCGATCCAAACAGACAGATTTCACTGCATGCTTGAGTTTGAGTTACTCTTATTCACATCACTTTATTTTCACATTATCATTTTGCTTCTCCAGTAAACGTATGTTGATTTAAGGATGTTTAGATATTTGTACTGGAAAACGAGACAGAAATACTGAGGAAGAATGTGTTTTTTTTGCAGTGCACCATATTAATTTACATGCATATCATGCTACAAGTACAACAATGGCCATTTTTTGTTCATGCATGATTGCAGTCACAGTCATAAACAGCAAGACTGAGGATATTTAACACAAATATGGCAGTAAAACTCATCGCAATGTTGTGTGTGTGTGTTGTTGGGTTCAACAGCGCACGAAAAGAACGAAGAATGAAACAGGAAAAGAAAGAAAAGAGCGTTTGAGGAAAAAAAGGGAAGGTTTGTTTATGCTGTTGTGTTTGGCATCGGCGGTCGAATTTCCGTCTCAAACCCTCGCTCCTCAGAATAATCGCTGCAGATTCACAAGCTCTGCTTCAAAACATAGACAGCATTACGGTCTCATTGCTGTATTTTCATCATCTTCATGCAAATGATAATTTCTTAGAGTTTCTCTGAGTGAAGTGTGATTCAGACAGGTTTAGGACGCTCCCTCAGTAGGCAGCAGACGAGGGTTTGAACAGAGACTCAGAGGAATGAAGGTCTGTCCTCGTCATCAGAATCAAACGGCGTTATATATCAGAGACACGGGGAAACTCTCAAAGCTCAGGAACTTCATGAGTTCGCCATAATTCTCCGTTGTGTTTCATTTGAAGTATCAACTGCATCTCAGATGTTTCTCCTTAAAATAGCATGAACAAAAATGAGTCCTAGCAGTCATCCAGCGTAGAGAGTATGGGGGAAAAAGTAGTTAAAAAAACATTTGTGATTATCAATAATAATAATAATTATTATTATTATTATGACTAAATAAAAGTATAAAAATTACTAAATAAAAACAAAATAAGACGCTATTGCAAAAATATGATTACAAAATTGAGTATTTAAGAAAAAAATTATATGAATTTATTAATAATAATAATAATAATAATAATATGACCAAATAAAAATATTTAAAAATTACTAAATAAAAACATACAAAAATGTTATTGCAAAAATATTGATTACAAAATTTAATATTTAATAATAATAATAATAATTGTATTTAAAAGTACTACTTTAAAATTATTAATAATTTATTTGTAAACATTTTAAAATATTTGTATTTTTACATTACAACTGTAAAATTACAATATTAATATTTATGTCCATATTAATATCTTCACTTTCAGACATTAAACCATCAAACGTTTATTTTGATGGAAAACCACAGGGATATTTATTATTATTTTTTGTTAATAAGCAGCAGCCTTTGCTAATGTGGTAATCACACTAAGCCATATTACGATTCCGTTTTAATTCCGATTAATCGTGCAGCTCTAATGTGTTTTGTCTTTGGCAAATCTGAGCAGCGTTTGAGACATGTTTGAGATCTCTTCTAAAACTCTCAATCTGAGATGTTAAAGCGACTTCATCTCTGATTTTGCCTTCCTATGGGAGAGCAATAGACGAGAAAAGAGGAAAATAGTTTGGGATGGAAATTTCTGAAAAGCCGAACACAAATAACATCATGTGATCCGTGTGTTGTGGGCTAATAAAGCATGAAGAAAACACTTTCTAAATGGCTGTATTTCCAGAGAGACGGCAGCAGGGCTCTGTCAGTATCACACCTCGTCATCAGTCTCCACTGATAAAGCTCCACTCTGTTACGGTCACTTCCAGCGGGGCGTCGATCATCTGTGCGCTGATTATTAATGTTTTGAATCAGTCTGGTCAGTGGCACGAAACTCACTCCGGCGCTGCAGAGAACAGCGCGAGTAAACACACTCACATTACAGTCTGGAGCAAAACCAGAGAGAATCTCCAGATCTGATGCTCACATCTGCTTTACCATCCACACATCTATAGAAAAGCCACTTTACTACTATTATATGATGTATTTCAGACTCAAAACAGAAAAATGCAAGGAGGTCAAACAGTAGTTATTAATAATAATAATAATAATAATAATATGACCAAATAAAAATATTTAAAAATTACTAAATAAAAACATACAAAAATGTTATTGCAAAAATATTGATTACAAAATTTAATATTGAATAATAATAATAATTGTATTTAAAAGTACTACTTTAAAATTATTAATAATTTATTTGTAAACATTTTAAAATATTTGTATTTTTACATTACAACTGTAAAATTACAATATTAATATTTATGTCCATATTAATATCTTCACTTTCAGACATTAAACCATCAAACGTTTATTTTGATGGAAAACCACAGGGATATTTATTATTATTTTTTGTTAATAAGCAGCAGCCTTTGCTAATGTGGTAATCACACTAAGCCATATTACGATTCCGTTTTAATTCCGATTAATCGTGCAGCTCTAATGTGTTTTGTCTTTGGCAAATCTGAGCAGCGTTTGAGACATGTTTGAGATCTCTTCTAAAACTCTCAATCTGAGATGTTAAAGCGACTTCATCTCTGATTTTGCCTTCCTATGGGAGAGCAATAGACGAGAAAAGAGGAAAATAGTTTGGGATGGAAATTTCTGAAAAGCCGAACACAAATAACATCATGTGATCCGTGTGTTGTGGGCTAATAAAGCATGAAGAAAACACTTTCTAAATGGCTGTATTTCCAGAGAGACGGCAGCAGGGCTCTGTCAGTATCACACCTCGTCATCAGTCTGACCTCCGTCGCCACTGATAAAGCTCCACTTTGTTACGGTCGCTTCCAGCGGGTGATTATTAATGTTTTGAATCAGTCTGGTCAGTGGCACGAAACTCACTCCGGCGCTGCAGAGAACAGCGCGAGTAAACACACTCACATTACAGTCTGGAGCAAAACCAGAGAGAATCTCCAGATCTGATGCTCACATCTGCTTTACCATCCACACATCTATAGAAAAGCCACTTTACTACTATTATATGATGTATTTCAGACTCAAAACAGAAAAATGCAAGGAGGTCAAACAGTAGATTATGCATGCAATGCCACGGTCATGGGACTGATTCCCAGAGAATGCATGAACTGATCAAATGCATGCATTGAATGCAAAGTAAATTGCTAAAAGTGTCTGCAAAATGCATAAACGTAAATGGTGAAAAGTGAGCATTAAAGACCAGAATGTCAGAACTGAATGTGAGTTTACTTAACTTAAAAAAAAAAGCATACATATTTGTACGTTGATTTGTTAACATTATATAACAGTTTGCATGACACAGGTGCTGTCAGCAGAAACAGCACTCCTATTAAAGACTATGGAAGTAAGTAGCAGATTTTGCTTGCTAATTAAAAAAAAAAACATTGGGTCTCATTTAATACACATTCATGTGTATGCACAAATTTGTGCATGAAATCTGCATATGAATGTTTTCATGCACAAATCACGAAAATGTATTGTAAAAAAAAAAATGCACGCAATCAGCGCTCTGATAAATCTGTTAAAATAAGTTTTTATATTTGATATATTTCATAATCATTTATATTAATAATAATATTTAATATAATCATATTAATAATATTACTATTAAAAATAATTAAATAATAATATAAAATATCACATATATATTCACACACATTTTTTATGATATAAATATGTAAATGTTGTTTCCTCTGCATTAAAATGCAGATACGCATATATAAATCTGTATAATTAGAGGTTCAAACAACAAGACATCTTAGCAAATCTAAAACTGACGAAAACTAAAAATCTTTCTTATAAAAAAAATCACTAAAACCAGCCTAAAGTGTTCAGCAGGTCTGGCAAAAACATCACAGTCTGCATGGAAAAGCTTATATGAGTTCAGTCTGACCTGGAACAGAAACTGTGAGTCTGAACTTTAAAACAGAGTCTGGGTTCAGTGACGGGGAAACACACACACACACACACACGTTATCAGTCTTTACTTCACACATAAATCCTCCGGATTAAAGCGAGAGAGAGACGGCCGATGAAAGCGAGGCAGGCCTATAGAAATGCAAAGAAGTGGCTTCTTTTCTCCACTTTATTCACGTTCATTTGCTGTTGGACGGGGGAGGAATGATGGGACATTCTCAGAGAGGAGACTTCATTAATGCTCAGTATTTAACATCTTTATGTGTGTGTGTGTGTGTGTGTTTCCATCCATCAGACCCCATTCACACACACTGCCATCAGAGAGAGAGAGAGAGAGAGACGTGCTCATCCGTAACATTCAGAAAGACTGAAAGAGTGAAACACACTTTCATACTGAAGTCACTGTCATAAAGAAAGAAAAGATCCACAGTGATTCAGTCATTCTTCAGGAGCAAACGCAGACAGAAATGATTATACGTTTTGGATTTTTTTATACTTTTATTCATCAAGGACGCATTAAATTGATCAAAAGTGACAGTAAAGACATTTATAATGTTACAAAAGAATTGTTTCTTGAGCAGCAAATCAGCATATTAGATATTAGAATGAAGATCATGTGACACTGAAGACTGGAGTAATGATGCTGAAAATACAGCTGCGCATCACACATCACAGTTACAGTTTAACAAATATTCACATAGAAAACAGCTGTTTTAAATTATAATAATATTTCACTGTTTTTACTGTCATTTTAATCAAATAAATGCAGCCTTGCTGAGCAGAAGAGACTTCTTTTCAGAAATCTCCCCAACTCCAAACTTTTGAAAGTTTGTGTGCAATCAAACAAACAAACAAAAAAACAGTTCAAAAGTAGTTTCTACCAACTCTAAATCCTCTGTTAAATGATAACATGTTCATTTTTTGGATGGACTGTCCCTTTAAGGACTCGGTCAGTAGAAATGATCTGATCGCTGGAACAGATTCTCATGGTTTTCGCATCTCGTGAAAGCAGTGAGATTTTTCACTGTGTTTATGTTTGATTCATGAATGCGGCAGTGAAATGCATCTTAAGCATGCGACGCTCTGATCCTGTTGCTCAAATAAACCCTGTAATTACAGCCAAAGAATGAAACCCAGAGTTTAACTTCATACACAGCAAATACTGACACAAAGAGAGACTGGAAACACAGAGACGGGGTGAGTGTGTGTGATTGGGGTGAATCTCTATTCTGTGTGTGTGTGTGTGTGTGTGTGTTATTAACCCCGGCACTCTTTCTCAGGACAGTGAGTTGTAATTACTGATGTCTCTTCTAATGAGCTCTCAGAGACCACCGGAGACGCGGCGCACTTCTTAAAGGAGCCTCTGTTTCTCACAGGTCTCTCTGATGTCCTTCATTACAATAAACTACAGAGAACTTCACGGTTTTACTGCAATCATCAGATACGGACAAACCGGCCCTCAGTGTCTAATATTCCTGTTACACACATCTCTGTTTGCTGTTAGGATGATAAAAACAACATTCGTCAGTGTCAAAATGACTGAGACGACCATAACATCAAAGATGGAGAGAGAGTGAATACGTTTAATATTTTGTGACAGAAATGTTAAACGACCGACACTAGCATCCAGTGATGGTTATAGCTTTGCAAACTTGCAAACCACTTGACGACTTTTGTGTGTGTCAAATTAAGCGGTTTTCAAATGAAAATAAGTCACATTTATTTCTATAGCGCTTTCTACAAAACACTGTTTCAAATCAGCTTCAATCAATTCAGTTCAAAAACTGCAAATGTTGCAGTTTGTGTCATTTGCAGAGCCGTTTCCGGCATATTAGGATTGTGTTATATTAGATTGTGATTGTGTGCATTTTTTGTAAAATAAAAAGCATGATTTGCAAATTGTTCAAATGCATTAATTTACAATACAAAAAGTCAGACATTTTGACAAGATCAATGTTTAAGACAAGATTATGGAGGAAAATGCGCAGTTTAAATGCACATGATGAAAACCACACACTGCAATTAAAAGCAGATTTAATTTGATATGACAATGCTCACTCATAAATGATAATGAAAAGCATATTCTTCCACTTAAGACATTTATCAGTCACATGACAATGTAATGGTATGGCACTGTAATGTAGTCGCAGTGTGCTACTTAAAGGGACAGTTCGACAAAAATAACGAAAATAGTCTCCCTCATGTTGTTTTAAGACTGCATGACTTTCTTTATTCTGAGTAACACATGATATTTTGAAAAATATTTGTTTTTTTTGGTACATACTGTACAATTAAAGTCCATTGTTGTTTAAACCTCAGCGTTCTTCAAAATATCTTCTCAGAAGACAAAGTCATGGAGGTTTGGAACAACATGAGGGAGAGAAATTTTATTTATTTTTGGGTGACCTGTGCCTTTATGAAGCACACTGCAGTACACTGCAGTATACTTGTGGAACACTTGAGTTCAGTCTGATTCACTGATACTCTTCTTCTCAAATATCAGTTTCCATCCAACACGCTTTACTCTTAATGCTTGTGTAACATGAAATAATTCACAGCATACTTTAACACTGACTTCATTCCACCGCTGGATGAATTTATGACTCTGACTTCAGCCATTCTGCTAAACAAAGAAGGATCACAAAATTAGTCAACCAATGACATGCACTTTAGGGCAAATATATGCATTTAAATCATTGCAATATTCACAGTGTATTGTTCAAAACTCATTTCAAGTTCTTGTCTTTTTTTTTTTTTGTGTTATTCGCTGTTTAAGTCTGAAAAATACTAAGAATACTTCTGGAATATATTAAGAATGGAAGACTTAGAGATATAGTCTTTTTTTAGAGGTTGATTCATTTCCATGAATCACTTCAAACTCTGTTTAATTGAATTGATTCAAAGTTCTGATTCAGTTATTTTACTGTTCCAACATTTTACAACCACAAATACACTTTTTTCCCCCCTTCATTTTCAACACTAGATGTACATTGTAAAAAAAGAAATTACTCAGAAATTGCTAATAATTTCACAAATAATTACAAAAAATAACAAGTGACACTGAATTAAACATGACATTTTAAAGTAGAAACACTGAAATACAGAGTTCTGGCATGAAACTCTAGATGGCGCAGTCCGATAGGTCTAACTCAATCTGACCTAATGACATCATTA
>NW_015547739.1:287953-296923 GCF_001515605.1 Sinocyclocheilus anshuiensis
TGTGTGTGTGTGTGTGTGTTTCCATCCATCAGACCCCATTCACACACACTGCCATCAGAGAGAGAGAGAGAGAGAGACGTGCTCATCCGTAACATTCAGAAAGACTGAAAGAGTGAAACACACTTTCATACTGAAGTCACTGTCATAAAGAAAGAAAAGATCCACAGTGATTCAGTCATTCTTCAGGAGCAAACGCAGACAGAAATGATTATACGTTTTGGATTTTTTTATACTTTTATTCATCAAGGACGCATTAAATTGATCAAAAGTGACAGTAAAGACATTTATAATGTTACAAAAGAATTCTATTTTTTAAATAAACTCTGTTCTTTTGAACTTTCTATTCATCTGTGAATCCTGACAAATTTTTGGTTTCCACAAAAATATTGTGCAGCACAACTGTGTTCAACACTGATAATAATCAGAAATGTTTCTTGAGCGGAGTAATGATGCTGAAAATACAGCTGCGCATCACAGAAATACATTACAGTTTAACAAATATTCACATAGAAAACAGCTGTTTTAAATTATAATAATATTTCACTGTTTTTACTGTCATTTTAATCAAATAAATGCAGCCTTGCTGAGCAGAAGAGACTTCTTTTCAGAAATCTCCCCAACTCCAAACTTTTGAAAGTTGAAAGTTTGTCAAACAAACAAACAAAAAAACAGTTCAAAAGTAGTTTCTACCAACTCTAAATCCTCTGTCCTCTGTTAACATGTTCATTTTTTGGATGGACTGTCCCTTTAAGGACTCGGTCAGTAGAAATGATCTGATCGCTGGAACAGATTCTCATGGTTTTCGCATCTCGTGAAAGCAGTGAGATTTTTCACTGTGTTTATGTTTGATTCATGAATGCGGCAGTGAAATGCATCTTAAGCATGCGACGCTCTGATCCTGTTGCTCAAATAAACCCTGTAATTACAGCCAAAGAATGAAACCCAGAGTTTAACTTCATACACAGCAAATACTGACACAAAGAGAGACTGGAAACACAGAGACGGGGTGAGTGTGTGTGATTGGGGTGAATCTCTATTCTGTGTGTGTGTGTGTGTGTGTGTGTTATTAACCCCGGCACTCTTTCTCAGGACAGTGAGTTGTAATTACTGATGTCTCTTCTAATGAGCTCTCAGAGACCACCGGAGACGCGGCGCACTTCTTAAAGGAGCCTCTGTTTCTCACAGGTCTCTCTGATGTCCTTCATTACAATAAACTACAGAGAACTTCACGGTTTTACTGCAATCATCAGATACGGACAAACCGGCCCTCAGTGTCTAATATTCCTGTTACACACATCTCTGTTTGCTGTTAGGATGATAAAAACAACATTCGTCAGTGTCAAAATGACTGAGACGACCATAACATCAAAGATGGAGAGAGAGTGAATACGTTTAATATTTTGTGACAGAAATGTTAAACGACCGACACTAGCATCCAGTGATGGTTATAGCTTTGCAAACTTGCAAACCACTTGACGACTTTTGTGTGTGTCAAATTAAGCGGTTTTCAAATGAAAATAAGTCACATTTATTTCTATAGCGCTTTCTACAAAACACTGTTTCAAATCAGCTTCAATCAATTCAGTTCAAAAACTGCAAATGTTGCAGTTTGTGTCATTTGCAGAGCCGTTTCCGGCATATTAGGATTGTGTTATATTAGATTGTGATTGTGTGCATTTTTTGTAAAATAAAAAGCATGATTTGCAAATTGTTCAAATGCATTAATTTACAATACAAAAAGTCAGACATTTTGACAAGATCAATGTTTAAGACAAGATTATGGAGGAAAATGCGCAGTTTAAATGCACATGATGAAAACCACACACTGCAATTAAAAGCAGATTTAATTTGATATGACAATGCTCACTCATAAATGATAATGAAAAGCATATTCTTCCACTTAAGACATTTATCAGTCACATGACAATGTAATGGTATGGCACTGTAATGTAGTCGCAGTGTGCTACTTAAAGGGACAGTTCGACAAAAATAACGAAAATAGTCTCCCTCATGTTGTTTTAAGACTGCATGACTTTCTTTATTCTGAGTAACACATGATATTTTGAAAAATATTTGTTTTTTTTGGTACATACTGTACAATTAAAGTCCATTGTTGTTTAAACCTCAGCGTTCTTCAAAATATCTTCTCAGAAGACAAAGTCATGGAGGTTTGGAACAACATGAGGGAGAGAAATTTTATTTATTTTTGGGTGACCTGTGCCTTTATGAAGCACACTGCAGTACACTGCAGTATACTTGTGGAACACTTGAGTTCAGTCTGATTCACTGATACTCTTCTTCTCAAATATCAGTTTCCATCCAACACGCTTTACTCTTAATGCTTGTGTAACATGAAATAATTCACAGCATACTTTAACACTGACTTCATTCCACCGCTGGATGAATTTATGACTCTGACTTCAGCCATTCTGCTAAACAAAGAAGGATCACAAAATTAGTCAACCAATGACATGCACTTTAGGGCAAATATATGCATTTAAATCATTGCAATATTCACAGTGTATTGTTCAAAACTCATTTCAAGTTCTTGTCTTTTTTTTTTTTTGTGTTATTCGCTGTTTAAGTCTGAAAAATACTAAGAATACTTCTGGAATATATTAAGAATGGAAGACTTAGAGATATAGTCTTTTTTTAGAGGTTGATTCATTTCCATGAATCACTTCAAACTCTGTTTAATTGAATTGATTCAAAGTTCTGATTCAGTTATTTTACTGTTCCAACATTTTACAACCACAAATACACTTTTTTCCCCCCTTCATTTTCAACACTAGATGTACATTGTAAAAAAAGAAATTACTCAGAAATTGCTAATAATTTCACAAATAATTACAAAAAATAACAAGTGACACTGAATTAAACATGACATTTTAAAGTAGAAACACTGAAATACAGAGTTCTGGCATGAAACTCTAGATGGCGCAGTCCGATAGGTCTAACTCAATCTGACCTAATGACATCATTAAATGTTTCTTGAGCAGCAAATCAGCATATTAGAATGATTTCTGAAGATCATGTGACACTGAAGACTGGAGTAATGATGCTGAAAATACAGCTGCGCATCACAGAAATACATTACAGTTTAACAAATATTCACATAGAAAACAGCTGTTTTAAATTATAATAATATTTCACTGTTTTTACTGTCATTTTAATCAAATAAATGCAGCCTTGCTGAGCAGAAGAGACTTCTTTTCAGAAATCTCCCCAACTCCAAACTTTTGAAAGTTTGTGTGCAATCAAACAAACAAACAAAAAAACAGTTCAAAAGTAGTTTCTACCAACTCTAAATCCTCTGTTAAATGATAACATGTTCATTTTTTGGATGGACTGTCCCTTTAAGGACTCGGTCAGTAGAAATGATCTGATCGCTGGAACAGATTCTCATGGTTTTCGCATCTCGTGAAAGCAGTGAGATTTTTCACTGTGTTTATGTTTGATTCATGAATGCGGCAGTGAAATGCATCTTAAGCATGCGACGCTCTGATCCTGTTGCTCAAATAAACCCTGTAATTACAGCCAAAGAATGAAACCCAGAGTTTAACTTCATACACAGCAAATACTGACACAAAGAGAGACTGGAAACACAGAGACGGGGTGAGTGTGTGTGATTGGGGTGAATCTCTATTCTGTGTGTGTGTGTGTGTGTGTGTGTTATTAACCCCGGCACTCTTTCTCAGGACAGTGAGTTGTAATTACTGATGTCTCTTCTAATGAGCTCTCAGAGACCACCGGAGACGCGGCGCACTTCTTAAAGGAGCCTCTGTTTCTCACAGGTCTCTCTGATGTCCTTCATTACAATAAACTACAGAGAACTTCACGGTTTTACTGCAATCATCAGATACGGACAAACCGGCCCTCAGTGTCTAATATTCCTGTTACACACATCTCTGTTTGCTGTTAGGATGATAAAAACAACATTCGTCAGTGTCAAAATGACTGAGACGACCATAACATCAAAGATGGAGAGAGAGTGAATACGTTTAATATTTTGTGACAGAAATGTTAAACGACCGACACTAGCATCCAGTGATGGTTATAGCTTTGCAAACTTGCAAACCACTTGACGACTTTTGTGTGTGTCAAATTAAGCGGTTTTCAAATGAAAATAAGTCACATTTATTTCTATAGCGCTTTCTACAAAACACTGTTTCAAATCAGCTTCAATCAATTCAGTTCAAAAACTGCAAATGTTGCAGTTTGTGTCATTTGCAGAGCCGTTTCCGGCATATTAGGATTGTGTTATATTAGATTGTGATTGTGTGCATTTTTTGTAAAATAAAAAGCATGATTTGCAAATTGTTCAAATGCATTAATTTACAATACAAAAAGTCAGACATTTTGACAAGATCAATGTTTAAGACAAGATTATGGAGGAAAATGCGCAGTTTAAATGCACATGATGAAAACCACACACTGCAATTAAAAGCAGATTTAATTTGATATGACAATGCTCACTCATAAATGATAATGAAAAGCATATTCTTCCACTTAAGACATTTATCAGTCACATGACAATGTAATGGTATGGCACTGTAATGTAGTCGCAGTGTGCTACTTAAAGGGACAGTTCGACAAAAATAACGAAAATAGTCTCCCTCATGTTGTTTTAAGACTGCATGACTTTCTTTATTCTGAGTAACACATGATATTTTGAAAAATATTTGTTTTTTTTGGTACATACTGTACAATTAAAGTCCATTGTTGTTTAAACCTCAGCGTTCTTCAAAATATCTTCTCAGAAGACAAAGTCATGGAGGTTTGGAACAACATGAGGGAGAGAAATTTTATTTATTTTTGGGTGACCTGTGCCTTTATGAAGCACACTGCAGTACACTGCAGTATACTTGTGGAACACTTGAGTTCAGTCTGATTCACTGATACTCTTCTTCTCAAATATCAGTTTCCATCCAACACGCTTTACTCTTAATGCTTGTGTAACATGAAATAATTCACAGCATACTTTAACACTGACTTCATTCCACCGCTGGATGAATTTATGACTCTGACTTCAGCCATTCTGCTAAACAAAGAAGGATCACAAAATTAGTCAACCAATGACATGCACTTTAGGGCAAATATATGCATTTAAATCATTGCAATATTCACAGTGTATTGTTCAAAACTCATTTCAAGTTCTTGTCTTTTTTTTTTTTTGTGTTATTCGCTGTTTAAGTCTGAAAAATACTAAGAATACTTCTGGAATATATTAAGAATGGAAGACTTAGAGATATAGTCTTTTTTTAGAGGTTGATTCATTTCCATGAATCACTTCAAACTCTGTTTAATTGAATTGATTCAAAGTTCTGATTCAGTTATTTTACTGTTCCAACATTTTACAACCACAAATACACTTTTTTCCCCCCTTCATTTTCAACACTAGATGTACATTGTAAAAAAAGAAATTACTCAGAAATTGCTAATAATTTCACAAATAATTACAAAAAATAACAAGTGACACTGAATTAAACATGACATTTTAAAGTAGAAACACTGAAATACAGAGTTCTGGCATGAAACTCTAGATGGCGCAGTCCGATAGGTCTAACTCAATCTGACCTAATGCTCTGCCGCAGCAGCAGCGTAGCATATCTATTCCGCCAAGACCAAATACATTAACATTATCATGTACATTACCATGCAAATTCCTTTCGAGAGTTGTCATGAGAGAAATAGTAATTTCTTGTAAAAAGTACTCCGATAATCTTCGATTTTTTTTTTACAGTGTCAAGTCAAACTACACTGCAAACATGATTTTCTTCCTCCGTATTTCTGTCTTGTTTTGCAGCACAAATTTCTAAACATCCTTAAATCAAGACACATGTACTGGAGAAGGAAAATGACTTCAGATGTTAAGTCTAGTTTACAAAAATTCTGATCAAAATGAAGTGAGTTTATGCTTAAAACATATCAGCCAATGGGGTCAGAAAAATAATTTTGTTTTCCTTTTGAATTCAGTTTATTTTTTGACCCCACTAACAGATATCTGTTCTTGTTTGAAACAGAAGCTCACTTCATTTTCTCACTTAATGTTCCTCCAGTAAATGCAGCTTGATTTAAAGGGGTCATATGATGCGATTTAAAATTTTCCTTTCTCTTTGGAGTGTTACAAGCTCTTGGTGCATAAAGAAGCTCTGTAAAGTTGCAAAGACTAAAGTCTCAAATCCAAAGAGATATTCTTTATAAAAGTTAAGAGTCAGCCACGCCTACCTAAAACGGCTCGTTCTAACACGCCCCCACATATCTATGTCACTATGTGGGAAGATTTGCATAACGCCGCCCAAATGTGCACGCAAAGAAAGTCGGCATGGTTTCAGGAACGCAGTAGTGTTGATGCAGCATGTCAGGGAGACGCTGTGTGTTTCAGTGCGAAAGCAAAAGCACTTTATTTGGCCTTCCGGAAGTAGATGCAATTAGGAATCATTGGTTAAGATTTATTTACAACAGAACAGCACAACCCAGATGTTCCAATTTGTGCAACGCATTTTATGGACGACAGTTTTCTTAACCTAGAAGAGTACAAGGCTGGCTGTGCACAAAGGCTATTTCTAAAAAACCCTCAGGATTACGTTCGTGTCTTGCCCTCAATATACCTGTTTGCCATTGTTTGACCCATGCCTGTTATGACCACATCTGTCTAATAAAAGCCTGCAGATGGATCTGCATGTCTCCACGTCTCGTTCGCCCCGTAACAGGATATTTGTACTGGAAAACAAGACAGAAATACTGAGGAAGAACATAATTATTTATAGTGTATTTCAAACCAAATGAACAACTTTTTGTCTAATGTTTAGCGTGAAAAGTTCACTTGCGCAGTCTTTCTAATCCACGACGCTTGTCCAAATATTTTTTGAGCCCGCTTTCACATCTGTAATACAGTAAACAAAGGTTTTCAGTACTTCAGCTGTACTGTCCAATTTACCGCATTTGTACTACAGTAAAACGCTGATCTGTTTGTAATGGACTAAGATCAGATCTGATAAAAGAGAGTGTTTGTGCTTCAGCTCCAGAGCATCAGAGATACAGTCATATAAATCCTGACGTCATTTCAGCTGCATTAGTCTGCGTGTGGTTTCCATCAGTTTAGGATCTGGCAGGAATGAGATCTTCTCAAATGCGTCGTGTGTTTACGCTCTGAGTCCAAACACTCGCGGAAAGCGAACGCACGAAACTCCACTGACACACAACCAGTGCTTATAGTTTCTGTGCAAATCGAACATTAATGCACGCTGAAAGGCCCCAAATCTGTCTTTCTTCTAATGCTCTCTTCTTGACGTTTCCCAGAGAAAACAAATCCTTTCAGAATGATGTAATACAGTCACATAGAAATAAACCGCTGCTCATCTGCTTCACTGCAGGGTTTCAGCCAATCAGCTGCGCTGATAATGTCACGTGACTTAAGACAGAAGACACTAAAAATGTAAGAAAAATGAACTTGTTTTCTATTTGAATTAAGTTTATTTTTCTGACCCCATTGGCAGATATTTGTACTTGTTTTAAGCAAAAATTCAGATCATTTGAATAAATCTCTCAAAAAACAAGACTTCATATTTTAAGTCATTTTGCATCTCCAGTAAATGTAGCTTGATTTAGGAATTTTTTTATATTTGTACTGGAAAACAAGCCAGAAATACTGTGGAAGAAAATCATCAGTTTTTGCGGTGCATGGATATTATAGATGTGTCTTCATTTTTTTTCTCTACACTGCAAAAATTAGTTTCTTACTCAGTATTTTATTCATAAAACAAGAAAAAAATATCCAATGGGTTCAAAAAAATCTTGTTTTCACTTTGAATTAAGCACAAACTCATTTAATTTTGATAAATTTCTCAGAAAGCAAAACTTAACATCATATGCCACTGTGCATCTCAAGTAAATATATCTTGATTTAAGAATGTTTAGATATTTATACTGGAAAACAATACAAAACATAATGAGGAAGAACATCATTGTTTGCAGTGTAATCAAAATGTCTCATAATTCTGCCACATTCATGAATCAAATATAAACTCAGTGAAAAATCATACATGCAGCTGCTGCCACGAGACTAATTCTGAACGAAAGGCCTGATAATCGTTTATAGAAACACTTCCTTAAATTACAGCACCGGCATATTCATGTCTTGTTTTGTCTTATTTCGGTGCACTGGCAGGTAGGGCTGAATGATTAATTGCGTTTGCGATAATATCGCGATATGAAAAAACACGATTTTTCAATCGCAGAGGCTTCGATTACACTCAGTCACGTGACACGCGAGAGCAAAGAGGTGTGTTCGACTTGAAGATCGATCATGTATGACATCAAAGTACGGCGAGAGAAAGCATAAGGAGACGTCCGCTCTCTTATAGCTCTCGCAGTACTTTGATGACACACACCGATCGGTCTAAGCAGCGCTGCTTCAAGTCGAACACATCTAAGCAGTCTTCAGAGGAAGCATCAAGTTGACATGCTACAGTGTTGCCAAGTCCGTGGTTTCGGGAACCCCTCCAAAAAACATGTATTTTACCCCCTGGAACACCATTTTTACCGGTGGACCTCCCTCGAAACGCAATTGGGCTAGTTTTGAGTAGCAAATGGACGGGTTTTGTTGTGAAAACCTGGCAACCCTGGCACGCTACACGCGGAAGTGTTTGAAAGCTTATATAATGAACGTACTTCAAGATGGCACATGGAAATTACTCAAGCAGTAACAGAGTTACGGTGCATTTCATTACCTAAGACTTCGACCTTAAGATAATATATATAATAAGGTAATATATATATTCTTATTCAGACTCGTGCTCAGAGAGCCAAACACTGTGAAAGACTCGTCCATTCAAGAGGAATCATTTCACATTGTTCCCTCCTCCTTTGTTTCCTGTTCCCTTATTCTTCAAGAGAAACACACACAAACAAAACACACACACCCACACACACACACTCACTCACTCACACACACACTCACTCACTCAC
>NW_015547739.1:297097-299643 GCF_001515605.1 Sinocyclocheilus anshuiensis
CACACACACACACACACACACACACACACACACAAACACACTCACACACACTCGCTCGCACGCACGCACACACACACTCACTCACACACACACACACACACACACACACACTCACACACTCACTCACTCACACACACACACTCGCACACACACACACACTCGCTCGCTCGCGCGCGCGCACACACACACACACAAGAGAGTTTGATGATGTGACGGCAGCTGTGCCACTGCTTTGAATCATATTGAGTTAGAGCGTTTTACTTTTAGTGCTTGTGCAACATGAAACAATCTACAGCAAATCTTAAAACGAAATTCATTCCACCGCTGGATGAATTTATGGCACTTGCAGGCGTTTTGTTCAACCGTCTGTGATCTTTACGACTGCAGGGAAATATACTGCATAATCAGTTAAACAATACTGTGAACATGCACTTTTTATCTGGCCTACAATTTTGCTCTGATTGCATGTCATTAGTCGACTAATTTTGTGATGTCACTTTGTTTTGCGACTCACGAGTATATGAACGTAAAACAGCCGTGATTTACACATCACAAGCAAATATACTGCCAGAGTTGATGAGTCTGATTCATTTCCATAGGGGTGCGTGATATGATCAAAATCTTATTTCATGATATACATCATAATATACTTATTTTGTTATCTTATTTTAGCTTTGTTATTACAAATAAGATCAAAGTTGCAAATTTGACTTTTTTTGTGCATTTGACTGTTCAAGCAAAATTGCTACTATTGCAACTAGCTTAAATAAAATAGCTTTACGTTTCTATATTAGATTTAATTTCAGTTAACGTTTATTTTATTTCAAGTACTGAAAATGATTATTAAAAAGTAAAATTAAATAATTTTAGTTTTAGTTAACTCTAATAACCCTGAGGCAAATACATAAATGTTGAGATATATTTTCAGCCCTACACTTATATATCTCTGAACAAATGTGTGCAAATGAAACGAATCCTCCTCCTGGGAACGGTCTGGCTCTCTCAGGATGTCTGACCCGTTTATGCTGGTGTTAATGTGATTCTTGGTTGGATCAGCACATTCCAGCACAGGTCCGTCCCTGATACGAGCGCCGCGTTTGTCCCACATGTTCCCTGGTGCCCCGGTGGAGATCAGACGCCCTCGCAGCGATTTACAGTCACAAGCTTCCACACACACGCTGCTGGAGTTAAAGCTGCTCTACTGAGAGCCGTAACTTATTCACTGTCATGACATGGCCTGCTCTTGCTTAGAGTTCAAAGGTCAGGGCGGCTTCCTGCTCTGACCCCTGGGAGTTCAGAGGTCAAGAAGCGTCCCGTGGGGTCTAGTGGGGTTACGATGGCAGAGTGTCAAAATTATAAATACAAACGCCGATGTTTCTCCTAAAACTCCCTTGGAGAAATTAAAACACACAAATGAGTCAGTTACAGTAAGAGTCTAGAGCTATAAACGAATGTGGAGAGCAGCAACTTGCAAAAAGTTCTCCAAACAATTGAAAAAATTTAGTTTTTATTTTTTTTAATAGTAAAAAGAGTAAATTTATTATTTTGTTAGAACTGAACTCTAATACTCTCAAACACATTTTAAACAAAAGTAGATTTGTTGACTTTACTCGTCCAAATGTTGTCCCAACTTTCCAAATTGAATTTCTGAACAAACAATTTCACCTTCACAAAGTTGTGCAAGTTTCAGCAATAATCATTGGTTTTCCTTTTAATGGCTTAAGACACGACACCAGAGGTGAATAGGGTAAAAAAAAATCTTTAACTAACTATATGTTAAGTTTCCAGCAAGTTTCAGCAATAATCATTGGTTTTCCTTTTAATGGCTTAAGACACGACACCAGAGGTGAATAGGGTAAAAAAAAATCTTTAACTAACTATATGTTCCTAAGTTGATTTATCACAGTACATGAAGACAAATATGCTATTTTGAACGCATTTTTAGAATTTGAACACAGCATTGGATAAATTAAGGTTCAAAATGCTTGCTTGATTTTGTTGTCATATTAGAGTTAAAGGTTTTTCCAGAGGGGATTTTGGATTTCTCTTTTTATCACTCCATAAATCAGAAAATACTGTCAACACACAGAAAACAAGCACATTTTCACCATGTTTTTAGGAATAAAATGTTGTATAAATCAGTGTAAATGAAATATGAACAAACCCCTCAGTAAAAAGCTTCAGAATATAGAGAGGAATAAAACTGTAAGTTTTGGTGTGTGTAAGTGCTGCTGAAGTGGAGAAAAAACTCATTTTGATAAAACAGCCGGAAATCTACAGACGCAAATAGATAAAGTGTAAAAATAAATCCAGGTGATTGATATATGAACAAACCCCTCAGTAAAAACCTTCAGAATACAGATAGGAATAAAACTGTAAGTTTTGGTGTTTGTAAGAGCTGCTGAAGCTGAGAAACAAACTAACAGCCTTTAAAGATAGGGATTTTCACAATGTTTTTAGGAATAAGGTGTTGTAAAAATCAGTGTGAATGAAATATGAACAAACCCCTCAATAAAAACCTTCAGAATATAGAGAGGAATAAAACT